>NC_070635.1:27391195-27621514 GCF_947347685.1 Pleuronectes platessa | reverse complement strand
AAAAACGAGACTCTGACGAAAGAACTGTCCCGGTACGGGCAGATTGTTTCACAAATAAAAATGGTCTCTCTCGGGAGTAAATCTCCAAAACTGAGGCATGTCGTGAGTCACCGGAGGCAGGTTTTCATGGTCCTCAGAGACAATACCAAGGAGATTTACCTGTCCTTCACTTTTAAAATTGAGGGGTTTAATTATATGGTTTTTGTGTCATTCGAGGCGATGAAGTGTTTTGAGTGCGGGGAGGAGGGGCACCTGGACCGCTCCTTCCCGGGGAAGGGTGGAGCGCAGAGGCCGGCTGCCGCGGCTCCGGCAGCGGCAGCTCCGTCGGCTCCGGCGGCGGCAGCTCCGGCGGCCGCTCCGGCAGAGGCAGAGGCAGCTCCGGCGGCTCTGGCTGCCGCGGCTCCCGCTGCCCGCTGCCGGGGGAGTTTCCGCGAGCGGCACAGCCAGGGGCTGCTGTTTGCGAGAACTTCCCGCCCCTCTGATGGAGGGGGGGTCTGTGGAGACTGAAGTGGTGCAGGTAGCCTCCGTAGCTCCAGAGAGTCCGCTCCCGGAGGTGGGAGTCCAGGGGGGAGGCCCCCCTGTAAACGATGTCTCTGAGCAGGCAAACAAAAAAACTGACAGCCAGCCAGAGTCTATTGTAATCGACGAAACTGAGGGGAAACCGTTACAGAGCAGCGCTGAAATGTTGTGTGAGGAGCTGGAGGAAGGCATGAGTGATGATGATATGTTTAAATTGACACAGAAGAGGAAGAGTTCAGGCTCTGGGCACAGTAATGCCAAAGTCTGCAAGGCAAGCCGTGGGGCGAGGTCCAGCCAGGGGAGCGCTCCCTCCTCTCAGGAGGACGTGGACGGCCTGTACCCACCCTCTGACATCAGAATATTTTTTAGAAACCACTAAAGGCCAGAGGCTGCCCTCGGTAGAGGATCACTTCCCTGACCTCAAACTGTTTTTAAAGTCCTCCAAACCGCTCACACGAAAAACAGGCAGCGACGAGTTTTGAACATACCAACAGATTTATAGACTCAGGAAACTCGTGTTGAGAGTAAAAGGCGAAATGATCACTGATGATGAGGAGTTTTAAAAAGTCCTTTTACTTTTCTCTTTTACTGACCTGTTTTCTGACTGCTCTTCTTTTTCTTTTTCTTTTATCCATGTGTGATTTTAAAATCAGCACTTTAAATGTGAACGGAGCCAGAGCTGATTTTAAAAGAGCGGCGGTTTTAAAACTCATGGATATTAATAGAATAGATATTATGTTTTTACAAGAAACCCACAGCACTGAAGACAATGCGAACGACTGGAAGAGGACTTTCAATGGGGAAGTGATTTTAACCCTTGTGTTGTCCCTGCTTCCCCATGCTGTTTGCTGTGAGCGTTTTTTGTAGCGATTTGACAAACGCCCGTCGCGATACCCTGCTTCAAACACACAGACGCACGCGCACACATGCACACGCACAGCCCGCCACACATCAGCACGCGCACGAAGGGTAACAGAAAAGCGAACAGCCCTTGCACATGTATTTGTCACACCCCGCTCCAAGTTGCCCAACGGTGTGACGTAGGACCCCTGGGACCGCCCACGTTGGGGAGTCTCTTCGGCGTGGGTCTCTGCGACCCGAAGGCTCGCGCCGGGTGGGGGGTCGCCGCGCTGCCGCTCGCGTCAAGGGCCGTCTCTCCGATCGGGGTCCTCGTGACCCTGAGACTCGCAACGCTGAACTGACACGCTCCCTCCGTTTGTGTTATCGAAACCTGCTCCTGCTCGGTGATGAGAAGAAGAAGAAGAAGAAGAAGAAGAAGAAGAAGAAGAAGAAGAAGATGATGATGATGATGAAGCAGAAGACCCACAGACGCACACGCGTACACGCACAGCCCGCCACACATCAGCACGCGCAAGATGGGCAATAGAAAAGCGAACAGCCCTTGCAGATGTATCTGTCACACCCAGCGGCACTTTGCGTGAGTTTTACAGTCCTTGTTCCTGGGGCATATCTGACACCTCTTACTCGCCGCGAGCGGGGCTGCCACGGAGGCTGCGGCGGCTGCGACGACCTGGGCTACACAGGAGGCCGGACCCTGGGGTTGTTGTTGTTGTTGTGGCTGTTGTTGCTGCAGGGTTAGGCCCGGAGGGGCGGCTGGACGCTCGTTGCCGGGTGTCTTCTCGGTCGCTGTCAACGTCTCTCGGCTCGGCGGCGGCGGCGGCGGCGGCCGCTTTTACAGCCTTCACGACCGCGGCGGACGCCTCGGTGCGAGGGACGCGCTCCCTCCGCGCGATGTACGGAGCCACGAGAGCCTTTCCCAGCTGCTCGAGGAACACCCTCCGCTTGAGCGGGAGCTCCGGCTTGTTCTTCCGAACCGTGCTGACGACGGTGACGTTCCTCTCCAGGAGCCGCCGCGCCAGTTCGTAGGAGGTGAAGTAATTGTCGCACGTGACGTTGCGCCCGCTCAGTCCCTCGGTGACGTCGAGCACGACCCCGCAGCCCCAGGTTCCTCTCCGGGAGATTGCCGCTCGGCTTTCCGGTGTAGACTTGCATCTTCCAAGCGTAGCTGGAGACGGCGTCGCACGCCACCCACGACTTGATCCCGTATTTCGCCGGCTTGCTGGGCATGTACTGTCGGAAAGGGACACCGGCCTGTCGCGTGTGAGCGTGCGCGTGCGTGAGAGTGCGTGCGTGTTTGAGGGGGGGGGTAGGGGAGAGGATAGAGGAGAAGAGACGAAACGTGAACATCGACAATATCTTCAGGAAAGAAGAAAAAATAAGAGAATCTCAGAGTCGCCAGGTGCATACCGGCGGTCAACCTACGAGGCCACGTGAGACGTAACGCGACGAGAAAAAATACACGGCTGCGATACAAAACATAACAAACACGACGAAAAGAATAACAAAAAGAATAACCTCTGAACAGAACCAGTTGCTCGTCCACGGTCACTTCGGGCCCCCGGGTTGTAGAGGAGCGGCAGCCTCGCCGCCCAAGCGTCCCAGACCTCTCGCACGGCCGCCAATTTGTCGGAGGCGCGTCTCTCGCGTCTCGTCTCGCGGTCGTCGAATCCCAGCAGTCTGGAGTACGTGTGAAAGACCTTCAGGGGCATCGTGGCGCGGAATATCGCGCGGCCGCTCTCGGCGTCCCACAGGCTGGCGGCTGCCTCGCCCCGGGACCTGTAGACGCCCGCCAAGATCAGCAGCCCCCACGTAGGCCCGCAGGTCGGTCGCGTCCATCCCTTTCCAGCCGTCGCTGTATTTCCGACGACCCTCCAGATTAGTCATCTCCAGGACGATGTTCTCTACCGTCGGCGTGACAAACAGGCCGAACGTCGAGACCCGCGTCTCTGACGCCGGACGTCGCGTGCGTCGTGGGGCCTGGGGAAGGGACCCCGACGGGCGTAGCGGAGGAGGAGGAGGAGGAGGAGGTGGAGGTGGAGGTGGAGGTGGAGGTGGAGGCGGAGGTGGAGGCGGAGCGGCCCTCGCAGTGGTACGGGCGTCGAGGACCAAGTTATTTCTCAGTTTTTGGACAGGAAGGTCTCTCTTTGCACGAGTCTTTGTCCTCCTCCTCCTACTCCATCATCATCATCATCATCATCATCATCTTCTTCTTCTTCTTCTTCTTCTTCTTCTTCTTCTTCTTCTTCTTCCTTCCGAAGATGTGCACGATGAGGAATCTGCTGCAGCGGCGTCGCGCACTCGGGTCGTAGTCTTTGTCGCCGCAGTCGGCGGCGTCTTCTTCTTCGTCTTCCTCTTCGTCTTCTTCTTCTACTACGTCTTCTTCTTCTTCGTCTTCTTCATCTCGGTCCTCTTCATCTCGGCCCTCTTCCTGTTCGGAGGATTGTCGACAGGAGAACAGCTGTTGGAGAACCTGGCTTCTGGTGAAACGCTCTTGACGTGACATCGCGTGACCTCGTCAGGGAGAACGGCGCGGCGTTGTACCAACTTGTATCCCGGACGCATCGTTAGTAACGGCCGTCTCACCTTCGCGACCCTGAGAGGCCGGGCCGGTCCGGCTGTGAACAACAGTGTGACGCGTCGGGGAGGTCTCTTCGGCCTGGGTCTCGGCGACCCGAAGGCTCGCGCCGGGGGGCTAGCGCTGCCGCTCGAGTTGAAGGCCGTCTATCCGAATGGGGGTCTCCGTGACCCCGAGACTGGCGACGCGGGGCCGGTCCGGGCTCCCCGCTTCGTGCGCTCGAGCCTGTTGTTGCTCAGCGGCCGTTGAAAATGAAAAAACTACCATACAAATGGCAAAGCGTTTGACTTTTTTTTTTTATCTCTCCACGCCACCCTCCAAGTTGCGCGCCGGTGTGACGTAGGACCCCTGGATGCCCGCGTCGGGGAGTCTCTTCGGCCTGGGTCTCGGAAACCCGAAGGCTCGCGCCGGGGGGCTAGCGCTGCCGCTCGAGTTGAAGGCCGTCTATCCGAATGGGGGTCTCCGCGACCCCCGAGACTCGCGACGCGGGGGCCTTCCTGGCTGCCAGTGTCGTGTACCCGAGCCTGTTCTTGCTCAGTGAGGAGAACATCCTGTGGGGCGCAAATTCTGTGGGGCGCACATCCTGCTGCGCACATAAATAAAAATAATATTAAAAACATTTTTACAAAAAAAAATATTTAAATCAAATTAATAAAAAAACTGTGCTTGCACATCCTGTGGGGCGCAAATTCTGTGGGGAGCACATCCTGCGGCGCACATCCTGCTGCGGACCTTAATAAAAATTATATCAAAAAAAAATTATAATTTTTTTTTTTAAATCAAATTAATAAAAAAACTGTGCTTGCACATCCTCTGGGGCGCAAATTCTGTGGGGCGCACATCCTGTGGCGAACATCCTGCTGCGCACCATACATAAAAATAATATTAAAACATTTTTACCATAAAAAATATTTAAATCAAATTAATAAAAAAACTGTGCTTGCACATCCTGTGGGGCGCAAATTCTGCGGGGCGCACATCCTGCTGCGCACATAAATAAAAATAATATTAAAACATTTTACAAAAAAAATATTTAAATCAAATTAATAAAAAAACTGTGCTTGCACATCCTGTGTGGCGCAAATTCTGTGGGGCGCACATCCTGCGGCGCACATCCAGCTGCGCACATTAATAAAATTAATATTAAAAAATTTACAATTTTTTTTTTTTAAATCAAATTAAAACAAAAACTGTGCTTGCACATCCTGAGGGGTGCAAATTATGTGGGGCGCACATCCTGCAGCACACATCCTGCTGCGCACATAAATAAAAATAATATAAAAAATAATTTACAAAAAAAAATATTTAAATCAAATTAATAAAAAAACTGTGCTTGCACATCCTGTGGGGCGCAAATTCTGTGGGGCGCACATCCTGCGGCGCACATCCAGCTGCGCACATTAAAAAAAAAAAATATTTAAAAAATTTACAATCTTTTTTTTTTTTAAATCAAATTAATAAAAAAACTGTGCTTGCACATCCTGTGGGGGCGCAAATTCTGTGGGGCGCACATCCTGCAGCGCACATCCTGCTGTGCACATAAATAAAAATAATATTAAAACAATTTTACAAAAAAAAATGTTTAAATCAAATTAATAAAAATAATGTGCTTGCACATCCTTTGGGGCGCAAATTATGTGGGGCGCACATCCTGCAGCGCACATCCTGCTGCGCACATAAATAAAAATAATATAAAAAAAAATTACAATTTTTTTAAAAAAAATCAAATTAATAAAAAAACTGTCCTTGCACAGCCTGTGGGGGCAGACATCCTGCAGCGCACATCCTGCTGCGTACATAATAAAAATTATATTAAAACATTTTTACAAAAAAAAAATATTTAAATCAAATTAATAAAAAAACTGTGCTTGCACATCCTGTGGGGCGCAAATTCTGTGGGGCGCACATCCTGCAGCGCACATCCTGCTGCGCACATAAATACAAATAATATTAAAACATTTTTACCATAAAAAATATTTAAATCAAATTAATAAAAAAACTGTGCTTGCACATCCTGTGGGGCGCAAATTCTGGGGGGTGCACATCCTGCAGCGCACATCCTGCTGCGCACATAAATAAAAATAATAGGGATGCACCGATATGGAAATTCTTGGCCGATACCGATATTTAAAATAACAATCTGGCCGATACCGATACCGATATTTGTTTATTTTCTTTTTGTTATTATTCATTCACCTTTTTGTGCCAGAAAAATAATTAAATCATTATTTAAAAAGCACTATTTAAAAAAATGTCAGCCCTTCATCACTCTTATCTTTTAATGAGCACAAATTGAATCAGATTTATGAAACAATCTTTGATTTAACTAAACTTTATTTAACAGAGACATATTATGCCCATTTTACCGCAAGTTGAAATGGTTCCTTGGGATCTTAATGAAATGTCTGTAACATATTTTGGTCAAAATACCACAAGGATAATTTAAAACAGCACCTTTTTACCCTGTCTAAAACAGCCCTGATAAAGTATCATTATAGAGAACGCTCTTCTCATTGATTTACGGTAGCAGTATTGCCCGTTTATTAGATGTGTTACGGCTTCTGTGTGTATGACGTATGTTGTCAATTCCCTAGTCACCTGTGCATGAGACGGGTGAATAGAGCCGATGCAAATGAGAATAAAGTACTTTAACAGACGCTACGCTCATACTTTTTACGCCAAGTTACACTGCGTGAGTCAAGATAACTTAACAAGCCCTCCTCAGTTTGACCTGTTTTTAGTGTCGGGCAGAAATCACATCGCGTCATCACCCACGTGGCCCTTCACGATGCTTGTTTTAATTAAACAGTCGGATTCCCCTGGTCCGCACCAGTTCTCAGTCAGCTGCTAGGCGCCAGCCGGAGGGATCCCTCAGCGGTCACCGTAGCTGAGCTGATCCGCGAGAAGGGCCCGACACGCGTCCAGAGTGGCCGCCGCTGACCGCGTACCCGGTCCCCTCCAACGGCCCGCCTTCCGCGCCGGCGATGGACACCGTCCCGCGGTCCAAGAGAAAGAAAGCCCCCGCACCAGTGACGCCGTGAGGTGCCACCGGATGAGGACCTCCCGGTGCCGCACACTGAGCCTCCGGCGGCGCGGAGAGGAGGGCGACGGAGCGACTGCTCCCCCAGCCGCGGCACGTGCCCAGCGGTTTTACAACAAATATGAACATCGGCCAATGATATCGGTGACAGTCAAGTTTATTACCGATAATCCGATATCAGTAAACGAGGCGAACATCGGCCGCTACCGATGTTCGGCCAATAAATCGGTGCATCCCTAAAAAATAATATTAAAACATTTTACAAAAAAAATATTTAAATCAAATCAATAAAAAAACTGTGCTTGCACATCCTGTGGGGCGCAAATTATGTGGGGCGCACATCCTGCAGCGCACATCCTGCTGCGCACATAAATAAAAATAATATTAAAACATTTTTACCATAAAAAATATTTTAATCAAATTAATAAAAAAACTGTGCTTGCACATCCTGTGGGGCACACATCCTGCAGCGGACATCCTGCTGCGCACATAAATAAAAATAATATTAAAACATTTTTACCATAAAAAATATTTTAATCAAATTAATAAAAAAACTGTGCTTGCACATCCTGTGGGGCACACATCCTGCAGCGGACATCCTGCTGCGCACATAAATAAAAATAATATTAAAACATTTTTACCATAAAAAATATTTTAATCAAATTAATAAAAAAACTGTGCTTGCACATCTTGTGGGGTGCAAATGCTGTGGGGCGCACATCCTGCGGCGCACATCCTGCTGCGCACATAAATAAAAATAATAAAAAAAAAAAAAAAAAAATATTTAAATCAAATTATTGAAAAAAACTGTGCTTGCACATCCTGTGGGGAGCACATTCTGTGGGGCGCACATTCTGTGGTGCGCACATCCTGCGGCGCACATCCTGCGGCGCACATAAATACAAATAATATTTAAAAAACTGGACGACCCGGCTGTCAGTGTCGTGTACTCGAGCCTGTTCTTACTCGGTGATGAGAAGGAGAAGAAGGAGAAGGAGAAGGAGAAGGAGAAGAAAAAGAAGACTCGTGCGCAGTAATAATAATACAAAATAAACACATTTTTATTATTTGTCTTATAGCTGCAAGACACACGCAAAGACGTAGGGCCGGTGTGACATGAGGCCGGTCGCTTGTAGTCGGGGTCCCTGTGACCCTTAGACTCGCGACGCTGGACCGACCCGGCTGTCAGTGTCGTGTACTCGAGCCTGTTCTTGCTCGGTGATGAGAAGAAGAAGAAGAAGAAGAAGAAGAAGAAGAAGAAGAAGAAGAAGAAGAAGAAGAAGATGGAGAAAAAATAAATTCATTTTTATTATTTCTCTTACAGCTGCACGACACACGCAAAGACGTAGGGCCGGTGTGACGTGAGGCCCGATCGCTTGTCGGTCGGGGTCCCCGTGCGTGACCCTTAGACACGACCCGGCTCCCTCCGTTGCGTAATGGAACCTGTCCCTGCTTTCAAACGCACGCGCTCACATGCACACGCACAGCCTACCACACATCAGCACGCGCAAGAAGGGCAATAGAAAAGGGAATAGCCCTTGCAGATGTATTTGTCACACCCGCGGCACTTTTTGTGAGTTTTACAGTCCTTGGGGTTCCTGGGGCATATCTGACACCTCTTCCTCTTGCTTGCGGCAAGCGGGGCTGCCACGGAGGCTGCGGCGGCGGCCACGACGACCAGGGCTAGACAGGAGGCCGGACCCTGGGGTTGTTGCTGTTGCTGTTGCTGTCGTTGCTGCTGTCTTTGTTCTTGTCGCTGCGGGGTTAGGGCCGGAGGGGCGGCCGGACGCTCGGTCCGAGCGTCGTCTCGGTCGCTGTCATCGTCTCTCGGCTCGGCGGCGGCTGCGGCTGTGGCGGCCGCGGCCACTTTCACGGCCTTCACGACCGCGGCGGACGAGTCTGTGAGGGGAACGCGCTCCCGCCGCGCGATGTAAGGCGCCACGAGAGCCTTTCCCAGCCGCTCGAGGAACACCCTGCGCTTGTTCCGCTTGCCCGGCATCCAGTCGGGGTTGACCTCTCGCCATATCACAAAGGCGTTGTAGGAAGAGACGTCGGGGATGTTGTGGAAGACGACCAGGGGCCAGCGCGCGGTTATCCTCCTGCAGCTGTACGTTCCGATCACCTTGTCCAGGTTTTCCACGCCTCCTTTGTTGTGGTTGTAGGTGACGTTCCTCTCCAGGAGCTGCCGCGCGAGTTCGTAGGAGGTAATTGTTGCACGTGACGTTGCGCCCGCTCAGTCCCTCCGTGAGGTCGAGCACGACCCGCAGCCCCAGGTTCCTCTCCGGACGCCCGCCACTCGGCTTTCCGGTGTAGACTTGCATCTTCCAAGCGCAGCTGGATCTGGCTTCGCAGATCCCTTGATCCCGTATTTCGCCGGCTTGCTGGGCATGTACTGTCGGAAAGGACAACGGCCTGGCGCGTCTGAGTGAAAGTGTGAGTGCGTGTGTGTGAGCGTGTGTGAGACGACAGAAAAATACTCTTTCATTTCATTTCATATTCATTTTACTCCTTTTTTTATAGCAGCACAGGACACACACGAAGACGTAGGGCCTGTAGCACGTCGGCCGGGGTCCCAGTGAGCCGCGAGCATCCCCGGCTGCCAGCGTCGCGTACTCGAACCTGTTGTTGCTCGGTGATGCGAACGAGAGGAAGAAGAGGAAGAAAAAGAAGAAGAAGAAGAAAAAGACTCTTGCTCAATGATAATAATAATAAAGGAAGAAGGAAATTCATTTTTATTCTTTTTTTATAGCTGCACAGGACACACGCGAAGACGTAGGGCCTGTAGCACATCGGCCGGGGTCCCAGTGACCCGAGGGCACGCGCCGCGAGCATCCCTGGCTGCCAGCATCGCGTACTCCAGCCTGTTGTTGCTCGGTGATGCGAACGAGAAGAAGAAGAAGAAGAAGAAGAAGAAGAAGAAGAAGAAGAAGAAGAAGACTTTTGAATAACTTTATTTAAGTCACATTGTCAAAAAAAATCCTTAATTATTCAAAATTATGTGTCACAGAAAATGTTAAAAACATTCCAGGCACACATGCATCATACACCAACGATAAAATGACCAGATGTTCTGTTAAAATTTTAAAACCAGAGACTGGTTGTCCCCCAGTGAGCAAAGGACCTGTCCCACCCCCCACACAGCCCTGAAACCCTCCAGATTGTCCGTAATTGTAAAATATGCATGTTCAATTCTGAGCCGGGCTGCCACCAAACCCCTCAGGCAGAGCAGTGGATCTGTCCAGCCTCCCCCCGCCATTTTGTTTTTTCGACTAATCCATATTGCTATCTTGGCATTAGCAAAAATAGTACTTGGGTCCAAAAACAAAGAGTGGTAGCGAGAAGGCCTCTACTAAACCCCCCACCCACTCCTGTAGCTGTTTAAAAGTGTCAGCTAACCTGGGACACGACACTACTAAGTGCTCCAGGGTCTCTGGCAGCGAGCAGAAAGGACACCCCCCCTCAGTGCTTGGGTCCAGGTGACCTCTGTATCTGTTTGTAGCTAGAGCTCCGTGTATAATTCTCCACTGGATGTCTGCCATCCGTTTCTCCACAGGAGGTTTATACAGGACCCGCCAGCTGCCACTAGGGGAATAATCTGAGCCAAAAACCTCCGTCCATTTCAACTCCCTGACTCCTTCAAGAGAGCGACAGTTCAGGACCTTCACACAGCTGCAGTAGAGCTGTTTCCCTGCAGAGGTGTTGAAAGGGCCCAGTGCTGGAGTCCTGATGGTTAGCAGTCGGCCGCTCTCTTCTCTCCACTCCCCCACTGCAGGACTCACATTCAGGACAGGAAACTGGTATTCTTCTGTTCTTGTCCACTGGTCAGCCTGGCTTTGGCTCTGGGCGAAGGTCCGAAGAGGCTGGGGCAGTGACTGCCACACCTCATCCACGAGGCTCCGCACCATCCTGGTAGATCTTATACCTGTCATCTCCGCCAGCCTCTCCAGTGATGTCCGTGTCAGGTGGCCCAGCTTCCCTATTCCTGCCTCCCTGAACTTGTTTTGTATTGTCGTTGATGCAGATGTGGATGTTAGGACCAGGAAACCATTGTTGAACAGTGGCTCCTCAAAGAGCCACATCCCAGGCGTGGGGTCAGGAGGCCTTGTGATGGTGAGAGTCCTCCAGGCATCTATCACAGAAGTATACAAATTACTGAGCCCAGTCAGTCTGTGTAGAGGGGAGTTTAACAGGAACAGCTGTTTGTCGTACCCGAGGCCCCCGGCTCTCCAGAGCAGCAGGCGGGCCACAGCCGACCAGCACCGTGTGGAGCCGCACAGCAGCCACTGGGTTGCCTGCAGTCTGAAAGCAGCAGTCCTGGAGATGATGTCTGTCAGTCCATGGCCCCCCTCTGCCACAGGGAGGTACAGCACGGACGCCCGCACCCAGTGATGGCCCGACCAGAAGAAGTCCACCAGCAGCCTCTGTAGTTGTTGCATGAGTCCCGGTGGAGGAGTCAGCACCTGTAGTCTGTGCCACAGGGACGCTGCAACCAGGTTATTGACGATCAGAGTTCTTCCCCTGTAGGACAGCTGGGGTAGCAACCATTTCCATTTAGACAACTTGAGCTGCACCTTCCCCAGCACTCCCTCCCAGTTCTGCCTCTCTATCTCTTCACTGCCTAAAAACAGACCGAGGACTTTTAACCCTTTTTCTCCCCATGTCAGGTTCCCAGGGAGACGGGGTACTCTCCCTGCGTCCCACTGACCAATCACACATGCCTCGCTCTTTTCCCAGTTCACCTTGGCTGTCGTAGCCTTCTCATACAATGCCAGACTGCTCTCTAATTCCTGTATGTCCCCCTGATCCCGGACAAGAATGTTTACATCGTCAGCATAAGCTGATATTATTATAGGGGGACTTTGAGGCAGCTCTGGCAGACGCAGGCCTTTCAGCCGAGTTCTGAGGCGACACAGGAGAGGTTCGATGGCCACGCTGTAGAGCTGGCCTGATATTGGACATCCCTGCCTGATCCCTCTTTGGACTGGTACTGGTCTGCTCAGCCCTCCCCCCACCTTCACCACACAACATGTATCATTATATAATAACTTCACCCAGGACAGAAAGTGCTCCCCGACACCAAAAGCCTGCAGTGTGGCAAACAAGAATGACCGATCGACACGATCAAAGGCTTTTTCTTGGTCGATGGAAATAATGCCAATATTAATATTATATGTTGTACACATATCAAAAATGTCTCTCATTAAAAACAAATTGTCCTGGATTGACCTTCCTGGTACACAATAAGATTGGTCAGCACTAATAAAAACTTCCATAAAAACCTTGAGTCTATTTGCTAAAACCTTAGATAAAACCTTATAGTCACTGCATAAAAGAGAGACGGGTCTCCAGTTCTTCAGCATGGTCAGATCTCCTTTCTTCGGTAGCAGTGATATAACTGCCCGTCTGCAGGAGGCTGGAAGAAGCCCTTTAGCAAATGCCTCCTTCAAGACATCCAGCAGATCCTGTCCCATATTGTTCCAGAAATGTTTAAAAAAATCTGTTGGTAATCCATCCAACCCTGGTGACTTGCCTGCAGCCATCTGAGATACAGCAGTGGTCAGCTCCTCCAGCGTGATGTCAGCGCTCAGGGTGTCTGGCTCACCTGGACTCAGCTGTGGGAGGTCCTGCAGCAGCTCGGCCACAGCTTCCCCGTCACACTCCTCTGCCCCAAACAGGTCGGTATAAAAGTCCACCGCGTGCCTCCTCATCTCTGCTGGTTCAGATGTAATATTCCCATCCGGCAGCTGGAGACCCACCATCTGCTTCCCCTGGGCCATGGATCTCTCCAGGTTAAAAAAGAACGTGGTAGGTGCATCTATGTCTTTTAATTCCTGGAACCGAGCTCGGACGAGAGCTCCTTTGGCCTTCTCCTGGAGAAAGGAGTTCAGTTGTTGTCTTTTACCTTTTAATTTCTCTGTGTTGGTAGGTACGCTCTCCAGCTCCTTAATGTCTTCCTCCAACTGCTCCATCGCTCTTTTAATGTTTCTTGTAGCGTATGCTGTGTACTGCTGGCAGAAGACCTTAATTTGACCCTTGCCAACCTCCCACCACTGACCCAGGGAGGGAAACAAGTCTTTCCTGGAACACCAGTGTTGTGCAATAGTAGGGGGACTCGACGTTGGCTAATTATCAATAATCATGGAATATGATTATTGAAACAATAAAGATTATTTATTAAACAAAATAATTAGATTATTAATTGAAGATGATCAGTAATCAAATAACAATAAAACCATTAATGAGTAAATAAGGAAGTTCAACAATTAAGAATTATTAAATCACTAATTTGAGAATGATAAAGTTTATTGATTAAGAATAATTAAATAATTAATGTAAACTTTAAGAATAATCAATCAATGAATAACAACTACTAATGAAAAACAAGTAATTATCAATTTAGAAAGTACAAGCTATCAATTAATAATGATAAGGTTATCAACCAAGAATAATGAAATAATTAGTCACAACAATAAAATCGTCAATTTAAGAATGCTACTATCTATATTAATACTCGAGAAGGGGCACCACCCTGGTTACAGGGACCAACGAATCAGTCTATAAGTATCAGTCTCATCTGATAAAGTTAAATTAATAATCTCAATAGTTAATATTAGGGATTATATAATAAACGATGAAGGGTTTGAGTTCAAGCACTGGCTATCGTTATCCAACTGTGTTCACATAAATATGCACCAATAATCACAAGATTCGAATACTTTAAGTATAAAAGGGGTTTATTAAAAAGATATAAAAGTCAAAGTTGTTCCAAATGATTCTTCATTTAACACAATCCGCTATATCCAATACAGTCGCAGCACATTTAGCACAATTGATCACACTGCCATCCTTCTGATAGGGCTGTGTGTGTGTTCGTGTGTGTGTGTGTGTGAGTGGGGGGAAGTGTATGTGTGTGTGAGAGAGAGGGAAAAAGGGGGGTCGATGACTCACGAATTTTAAGAGGGCCGGCTTAACCCTGGGGGTTTGACTACAAAATTGGTGATGTAATATACACCAGGACTACAACTCAAAATGGCGGAGTCGCCTAAGGAATTTAGAGTCCGAATGGAGGGCGGGCCTCGATGTGTATTGCAATCAATGGTCGAAGGACCACGTAACTTAGAGTCAAGATGGTCAAAGATGGCCGACTTAAACACACGTGGGACAAAGGTCGAGGGAGGACAAAGGGATTCTTTGTCTTAGCTTAGCTTAGCTTTAGCGCTGAATGGCGTCGAGGTGCGTTCAGGCCCTCCTTGATATCAGAATGACTATATGTAATGCGACTATGTGTGTGTGCGTGGGCGAGGATGTGTATGTCGGCGGATGTGAGAGAATACAATAGAGAGAAAGAGAGAAACATATAGTAACACAGATCGGAGATGATCTTAAAAACGCCGTCAGAGGCGATCACACAGTGAGGCCGGCAATCCAGCTACGTAAGAGGTGTCTTTTAACAGATGCACGTCTTCTGTGAGATCGGCCTGACGGAAACACGAATCAAACAGGAAGCGCCGGATCGTCACCGCGTGCTTTTCACAATAAGATCGACACGGCGGTCTTTCTATAAAAGTACAATCATATACAAAAACACGCTAATTATTAAACTAGACTCTGCCCAGACATATGTCTCTTACTTCGTGTTGCTTCGCGGGGTTTCGTGCACGACCGGAGTAGCGCGAATCCCGGAAGGAGGAAGTGGATGATGTCCTGGCCTCGGGCCGCTGATCGCGGAGCCGCTGGGGGCGACGGCGAGATTGCGCTGGGCCGAATCGGAGAGGATTCTTCTCGTTCTCCTTGGCAAGGTCTTTGCCCGTCTCGGAGAGAATGCTTCTCGTTCTCCTTGGCAAGGTCTTTGCCCGTCTGCAGGAAGGAACAACCGTCGCCGGATTGTCCGTGGATGGCGGGGAAAGTGTCTCTGTTCTCGGCCAGCGAGTGAGGGGGAGCTTCTGCCGCGCGCTATTCAGATTAAAAGCTTTAAGTAAAAATAGGAAAGAATAAGCTTACGATGTACTAAAAAAGGATAAGTTAAGCTTAAACTGGATTAGAAAAAGTAGCTTTAAACTAAAAGTGAAACTACGAAAAGATAAGTTTAAAATAAACTTATGAAAAATCAAACAGCTGTTAAGTTTGTTTCCTTTGTGTTCTGTGGATCACTGAGAACTAAACTGGAGATGCTAGCTCTAATGTGAGTGGAACTGGAAAGAAATATTTTCGGTGTGTTTGCCCTTAAATAGCACCTTAGAGGTGACTCCCGCCTTCTAGCAGGACTAAGGGTCTTAGGCCAATAGGAAGGTCAGAGTTCAAAATCTGAGGCGCGGCTAGAGACACAGCAGGGGTCATTGACAGTTTCAACTGTAGCCTGCTCCCCCCCCGTACTTTAGGCTGGAGTGGAATCTTCCACCAGTCCTCATTTTATGGTTCTCTGTGGCTGTAGGTCCCAACACCAGTTGGCCCAGAACAGTTTCAAATTCTCACAGAAATTTAAATCATTTAAAAGCTTAACATTAAAATGCAAGAAGGATCCAGGCTTTCTAGCAGGAGATAAAAGTAGCTCTACTAAAACCAAATGATGGTCTGTGAAACCAACCGGGTGGATTTGACAGTTGGTCACACGTGTGATAAAAGGAGCTGATATGTAAAATCTGTCCAGCCGGGCCCCACTGACCCTGCCATCTGTTATTTTTATCCAGGTATACTGCCTGGTTGAAGGACGTTTCCTCCTCCACACGTCCACTAGATCCGCCTCCATGACTGTCTGGCCCAGAACCGAGGAGGACTGAGGATGGAGCTCCTGTCCTGTCCGGTCTAAAGTGACGTGGTTTGGTGCATACACATTGATTAGATAAAAAATAATACTGTGTATTGCCACTCTTATACTCAGAGCCCTGCCTGCCACGATCTCTGTGCTGGATAGAAAAGTCCTTTTTAATGAGGGAGAAAATAAAACAGCGACTCCAGCGCTCAGGTTAGAGCCAATGGGTTAGTACGTGCTGACCCCCCCACCATACTCCCCAGTCTGTTTCATTCAGTGAATCACTGTGAGTCTCCTGTAAAAAGAGGACATCCAGCTTTTTTACTTTAAAAAGTTCTGATACTAAAAACCTTTTGTGAGCACTTCTACCCCCGTTCATGTTTAATGAGGCTACCTTTAATGCCATGAGAGGATAAAAAATAGAGCGTAAAAGGACAAACAGGTAAACACAGCAGAATGAAAACACCCAGTGATGAATGGTCATGGTCAATTTTATTTACAATTTTTCCTTCTCTTGGACCGTATCTTACATGGAAGACCTTTTTTTGCTGCAGTCACATGTTTCCTGAGCCTATATCTGCGTTTTCTCATCCAGGACATCCGTCCCTACCTCTTTCTGGAGGGTACTGACTGTCTGTATGAATTTTTTAATATCTGAGAAGTACTCTGCTACCTCCACTGCTTTGCCAAAGGATTCATCTAAAAACTCATTGACCTCCTTTAATGAATATAAATCTGTACTAATTGAGACGCTGTCAGCCAGAGACACATTGTCCGATTCATAGTCCTCCTCCACGTCCATCTCACTAACCTGACTGCTGTCTAATTCAGCCTGTATTTGTTCAGGACCACACTGTGCGACTCATTATTTAAAAACATGAAAGCTTGCCTCCGCAGAGACTGGACGTGCTTCAGCTTCAGGTCTTTGCAGCCCAGACCCACCGCGCGGAACCCACTCGCGAACTTCCCGAAGCGCCGCAGCTCTCGCTCCAGCGCCTCATTGGGGATGAACGGAGGGACACCTGACAAGGTGATCCGGGTGGAAGCTACCGCTAACGGGGACACCTGAATGAACTCCTCCTCTACTGTAACCCCGCTTTCAATGAGCTTAGTGACCGAGTCTGGATCCTTAAAGAAGATCACCAGCGCCTTGTTCATCCTGGAAGCGTAGGTGATGTTCCCGTGACCCACCTGCTCCCCCACGGCCAGCAGCACCTGCTCCACTGTGGAGCTGAGCTGAGGCACCAGCCTGACGCCATTAGTGATGTGTCGGTCGTGAACGATTCGTTCGTTTTGAACGAATCCTTACAAGGACTCGGGAGTAACGAGTCCTCTCAAAGAGAGATTCGTTCATTTTCTCGTGGCCGCGCATCGGGACTGTTGCATAGGCTGATGCAGGTCACGTGAAAAAGGATCCAAAGACTCGTATCCGGCAGATGAACGAATCACTGATCCGAAGACTCTGTTGGCAGAAGAACGAAACACTGATCTGAAGACACGGTCGGGAGGTGAACAATTCGTTCATCTGCCGGGTACGAGTCTTTGGATCATTTTCTACGTGACCTCCATAGGCTCAGAAGAGGAAACAGTTACCTCATTCCCTTTCGCGTGACCGCTGTTAAAAAGCAGCCATGACTGACAGCTTTTGTGTGGCAGATCATATATTTTTT
Source organism: Pleuronectes platessa (assembly GCF_947347685.1). Taxonomy (NCBI): domain Eukaryota; kingdom Metazoa; phylum Chordata; class Actinopteri; order Pleuronectiformes; family Pleuronectidae; genus Pleuronectes; species Pleuronectes platessa. The sequence goes on along the minus strand of NC_070635.1, from coordinate 27,604,100 downwards.
AAGAAAACCTCCTCTATTAAATACAGTAAAACATGACAGTTTGTATGGTTTTAAATTGTCATTTATTGTCACACTGGCATTTAATTATCACGGGAAATAATTACACTGCACTAAACTGTAAGTGTAAATGTAAAGTGAAAATAACAAATAGGGCTGAATAGGGCTGAACGATTAAGATTTAATATGCGATTCTTTTATTTTATCCTCTCTTTCCCCCCCAAAAAAATAATGAATGATTTAAATATGACCAACACAATATTAGATACTGTACAATATTCTTTCCCACATTTTTATTTGAATGCGGCGTTGTTATAGTCAGTGGATCAGCAGCAGATTAAGCTCTGTGTCCGCGGATGCGGCGGGCCAGCTGGATGTGCTGGCAGCGTGCGGATCAGCAGCTCCGTAGATTCCCGTTCATGTCCGGGTGGACGTGCAGCGGTATGGAGGTGCCGGGCGATTTTCCCGTGCCGCCCGCACCGCGGTCACCGGCGAGATGAGCTCGCTCTGTGTGGCCGACACGTCGGCCGAAGACTCTGTGGGCAGATGAACCCGATCATTGATCCAAACACACGGTCGGGAGTTGAACGATTCGTTCATCTGCCGGGTACGAGTCTTTGGATCGTTTACACCCCCCCCCCCCCCTGAAACGAACGAATGACTCAAAAAGAGATTCGTTCATTTTACTGAACGAGATTCAAAGAACCGACACGGTAAAAAGATCCGAACTTCCCATCACTAGACGCCATGTCTCAGGGACATCGGCGGTGTCGAGGGAATTTAACCCAGACATGTATCAATGTTGTAAGAATCCATGAATCAATCACCACACATACACTCGTACGTTTTTACTTGCAAGCGAAGTCCGCACCTTTGAGTAGGTCGCAGCCAACTTCGACGGTACTTCCCTTTCACAGTGTATTTATTCAAAAGCTCAGATACAAGGTCAAGGTGGGGTGACATTTACATAGAGAGAAGTGAAATCCGTCTTGACCTTCACGTCTCTCCAGGCAAGTTCCTTGCTTTGGGTACATTTCCTTATATGGCAAGAAACATACTTCAGTTAGACAATGAGACTAATTATTTTTATTGCAAAACAGGATGTGGCACTCAGAGGTGCTAGACTGCACACAAATGTCAGACTGTCACACTCTGCATCAGCAATATATTCAGCACATGATAACTTATATACAATTCTTCTAACATTTCCCTCCTGTTTATCATTAATGAATGTCAAATCCTCTCTGTCGAGTCATACTATCTCTTTTTCAAGTTTTCTGCATGACCATCATTTTCATAACACCTTCATTTTTATTTACACTCAGAGGGAAAAGTTAAATTTTTCAATGTTGCTACAGTTCTGTGTCTTCATCCTCAAGGTCGATATCACCATCTCCGTCAGGGCTGTGAAGCAGAGTCAAATACTCTTCACTCATCATTACAGCAGTAACAGATTGACCTACAGCTTTGTTAATCATTGTTCGAATGCATGGTAACACACAGCTCATGAAAACACAAAACAAGAGCAAAACAGCACCAACAGGGATGAGGATCTTTCCAACGATTTGGAGATACCCTCCAGAGGACAACCATGTCCATGGACTCCACTGGCCATCTTTTTTGTCTGTCAGGTGCTTCCGCAATTCAGTCACTTTGTTAAGCATATTGGTGAGATTGCTAGTCGGGTCAGGAATGAAAGTACAACACTGGTCACCTATGAGTTCACACACCCCTCCCTGGTTAGCTAATAGGTAGTCGAGTGCTAGTCTGTTCTGCAGAATCATGGCTCGCATTGCCCTCTTTTCAGGGTCCTCCACTAGATGTTTAAGGACCCCCTCCAGAGACTCAGCAATGTCTTCTAAATCGGCGTGCATCTCATTCATCCTGTGGGCCAAATATGCCACACCGTACATTGGGAAGATTGTCATGAACACACCTCTTGCATCGTTTACCAATGGTTCTTTGTCTTTGTTAACTGTTGTTTCTTCCATAGAGCGTTTTATTCGTGTTGGGGTGTTGGCCATAGCCTTTGAGACGTCAGCTGCAGGAATCAATACAACTGCAGGAACTAGTCTAGCCAAATGACAAGTTCCACACCAGTTGTTAGGGAGGTACAGATACATATCTTTGCCACATACCCACACATGAGTGGTTGGACTGGGGTAACCATTCTCGCCAGGTAAAAACATCCACATAGAAGGTATGCTTTGCCATCCCTGTATTTCAGCTCTTTCTCCGACCGCTGTCCAATTTATTGGTGCGTGATCCACGTTGCAGTGGACACTCAGGTGGTTACAGGGTTTACTGGGAGAGCTGTCGCTGTACAGTGGATGCCAATATCCTTTATTCTGATCTGCGTCACTAGCTACTTTTAGAGTTACCAAAAAATCTGACTTTCCCAAGTACTTGGTAGCGGGAATTATTACGTTCTTTCGTGTACGAAAACTCTCTCTACAAGTCACGGAGAAACAGAAAGGAGATTTGGTTGGATAGCGGGCGGGTGCTATTCCCTCCAGATTAGTTTGGTTAGTCTTTTTGGTGTAGTTTCTAGGATCTCGCCATTCTTTAATAGGTTGACTCTTAGTACAATTTGGAAGCCATCGAGTGAAGTATTTGTCATTCTTGATCACTTGCATGTACCAGAATGCTACTATACACAGAGTGTTAACCTCCGTCTCAGGTTCTGGTGTCCAGAACGGGTTAGAATTAGCATGGTGTGGGACAAAGCTACATACGTAACAGTTGGTCACATTACTTTTGTAAGCTGTCAAGTTAGCATTGCGATACCATATGTTGTGGTTTATGTCATGCCCAGTCAGAAGTTCTCTCTTCTTCCTTGCAGTGTCGTCTCCATCTCTCATCAGCATCAAACCTGTAAGGACACATCATACTCCCACTGCAAACAGTCTCAGTAACTTCATTTTTTTTATACAATACCAGGTTTCCAGTGAATGCCCTAACGGTTAGGGGATCGTTGTTTACTTCACTGACGTTGAGACGAGTCACCACTATTAGGTAACCCCCCTTTGAAGTCAGGCTTCCCCTCCTAACCAGTGGCGTCACCGGTCTCCTGTGTTGCCTTTTTGCAGTGAGAGAGATGTATCCAGGTTCCTCTCTCAGTGATCTTTACTGCAGTGGGTGTTGTGAGCAGCACTTGATGCGGTCCCTCCCACCGTGGGCTGTTCCAGTGCTTCCTTTTTATCGACTTGATGAACACGAAATCTCCCACAGTCACTTTTGGAACCTGTAAAGAGAAAGGATCGTTTGGCAGATCATTTGCAATTTTCACTTCTCTCGTGAGCAGGGTGGCTTTCATATAGTCAGCAAGCGTTTGTTCTTCATTTGGTACAGCTGTTTCCAATGTGAAATTAGGTATGTAATATGGGCGTCCATACAATATTTCAAACGGTGTTAGCGAGTTGTTTGCTGTAGGTGTAATGTGCATGCTTAACGTTACTAAGTCGAGGCACTCCACCCATGGTCTTCCTGTCTCTTCCACACACTTTCTTAGTTTACTTTTTATGGTGCCATTATTGCGCTCCACTAGTCCAGCACTTTGAGGATGATAACTACAATGGTGTTTTAAGTCCATTTTCAATGTCGACATCTTTTTTACTACATCGTTTACAAAATGAGTTCCGTTGTCACTTCTGATGATTTGTGGAATACCAAACGTGGGTATGATACGTTTGCATAATGCTTTTGCTACTGTGATTGCATCTGGATGTTTGGTAGGTATGATTTCAACCCATTTGGAAAAAGCATCTATTATCACTAAACAATATTTGTATTGTTGGCAAGTGCTTAACTCAATGAAGTCCATGTGGATGGTATGAAACGGATACGGTGGAGTGGGAAAAGCCCCTCGTCTTGGTCTTATGTTTCCCTGTGGATTATGTCTCGCACATGTAATACAAGCTGCACAAAAATTTTTAGAATAGAGATTATAACCATAGGTTGTATACTGTTTGTTTACTAGGCTCACCATTCCCCCTGTTGAGACATGGCAAGGCCCATGGCTCAATATAGCAGCCCATTTGTATAATGATTTTGGAAGGATAGGTTTTCCTTCAGGTCATGTGTAGATATCATCTACAAGTTTGGCTCCTTTTTTCAGCCAGCCCTGTTTTTCTTGGGTAGTGGCTGCATGTTGCATGTCGTGCAATACTGTAGCATCAGCCAAGAAATGTGTGTCTATTTGTTTCATGGCTGCAGCTTTTGCTGAGATGTCTGCAAATGTATTTCCACGTATGATGAGATCATCGCCCTTTTTATGTGCCGCGCATTTACAAACGGCCACTTCCTGAGGAAGTAACACTGCTTCTAGCAGACCTTGCAACAGCTGTGCGTGTGTCACAGGCTTTCCTGTGCTAGTCTTCATACCTCTCTTTTGCCACTGTTTGCAGAAAACGTGCAATGTAGCAAATGCATTCTGGCTATCAGTATATATTGTCACCTTTTTCCCTTTATACAGTTTACATGCCTCTGTTAATGCCACTAATTCAGCTGCTTGTGCAGAATAATTTCCTGGGAGTCTCTCTGCTTTAAGAATTTTGTTTTCCGTTACCACAGCATATCCCACCCTGTTTGTGCCTTTATCATCCTTTTTAGCTGACCCATCAACAAAAACTACATCTCCTGTTTTTAGTGGATGGTCTGTAAGATCTGGCCTGGGGGAATATTGTTGTGATGTTTCTGCTATGCAGTCATGTTTGTCTCCGTCTTCTGCAGTTGGTATCAAAGTAGAGGGATTTGAAGTTGTGCATCTCTGAATATCCACATGTGGCTGTGATATCAGTGTAGCCATGCAAGATAAATGTCTTGCTGGTGATAGAAATGTCATTTTGGTTTGTAGGAGTAACACTGAAACAGCATGAGGAACTAGAAGCGTGAGTGGATGGAACAGAACTACTTCAGCTGAAGCATGGACAGCCATAGAGGCAGCTATTACAGCTTAGACGCAGGTTGGTGTGGCACGTGCCACTGGGTCTAATTTTGAAGAGTAGAATGCTACTGGCCTGTTTTTAATGCCGTGCATCTGAGTTAATACAGATGTCATGAACCCTCCCCTGCAATCCACTGTTTGTGAGAATGGTTTATCATAATCAGGAAGTGCCAGTACAGCACTTCCAGCGAGTGTCTGCTTCAGGTTGCAAAATGCAAATTCAGCTTCCTCGTTCCACTCAAGGGTGTCACTCATGCGCAGTGGTGTCTCATACATCAACTGTTGCAGAGGTGCGGTTATCTCTGCATAGTTACACACCCACGACCTGCAATAGTTAGTGAGTCCTAAGAAGGACATCATCTGTTTTTTGTTTTTAGGTTTGGGTGCAGCCAAGATGGTCGATTTCCTATCTTCACTAATCTTTCTGCCTTCTGCCGTTAACATGTGACCTAGGTATTTGACCTCGGTTTTGCAAAACTGTAGTTTGTCTTTGCTGACTTTATTTCCTGTTTTTGCCAAATGTGTTAGCAGGGCTGTTGTGTCCTGTAGACATTGCTCTCTTGTTTTGGAGGTAACTAGAATATCGTCTACATAAGATAATATTTGACTTCCTGCTGGTGGATCAAATTTAGCTAAACAGTTACTAATGGCAGCTGCAAAGATTGTAGGGCTTTCTGCATACCCTTGAGGCAACCTAGTGTAAGTATATATTTTCCCATCAAACGTAAATGCAAACCAAAACCTACTATCTTCATGTAGGGGAATAGAGAAAAATGCATTACTTAGGTCTATCATTGAGAATACTTTAGCTTGTGGTCACATGCTGTTTAGCAGTGTGTGTGGATCAGGGACATTGGGCGCTCTTTGTATCACTGCAGCATTTACTGCTTTTAAATCTTGTACCATCCTCCATTTTGTGGATGGTGCTGCCTTCTTGACTGGAAAAATCGGAGTATTGCACGGTGACTCGGGACAGGGTATCAAAACTCCTGCTTTTAAATATTCTCTTATTACAGGGCGGATTCCGTCAATTGCATCTTGTTTTAGAGCATATTGTTTTATACGCGGTCGATATTCTCCTTTTGGTCTAATTTGAACTGGTGGACAATCTGTTAATGCACCCACATCTGTGGATCCAGTTGTCCACAGGCATTTTGGTATCTCTTTTAACTCTTTCTCTTCCTCCTCTGTTAATAGCATGGTTCATGTGTCTGTGCTATCTGTTAGGTGTGTCTGTGGCATGGTTCTTGCAACCCAGTGCAGTGACACCCTCTTGTAAGCACTATGTGGATTTATTTGCACGTCTCCTTCCTGCGTCCAGTCAGACTCATCGTTTCTCTGCACCATTCTGGCTTCATAATTTAAGTCTTTCCATTTTTTCTTTTGCCGCTTCTGAAGTGACACGTGAGCGGTTTGGCCGTACCCCAAGAGTGCTTTTGCCTCTTTAGTCAATACCACTGTACAGAACGCGGTGTCTTCTGTAAAATACATGTAATTAAGAGTCACTTTCTGGGGTAGGAGCTTATGGAATGCTTTATCATAAGTGTCATCAGGCCCAGGCTGTTGTCTGTAGCGTATGGTGACATGCAGATCTTCTGCAAGCATCTGTGAGTTATTTTTTCCACAATGTTGTCTAGCTTTGTCAACTAAACTTTCAGTCACACGGCTAGGGTCTTTTGAGGAGAAATCGAGTGACCAGTAATACGTGGGAACCTGTTGTTCTTGATAAACGAATAAGGAAGATTCTCCCTCCCCCACCCGTTTTACAGACATTCCCCCCTTGTTGTTTGATAATATCCCGATTCCCAGTTGCACCATCACATCACGTCCCAGAAGATTAAACGGGCAGTTGCTTGCAACTACTAGAGATGCTTTGGCTTGTTTTCCCGTTTCTGGATCTTCTATCATCAAATATTTGGTCAACACTTTCCTCTCAATCTGTCCATTTGCTGATCTTACTCTGACATGTTCGTTTGACATGTATCTGCTTTCTAACGGTGTATTTATAACTGTCCTGCAGGCTCCTGAATCTGCTATGAAAACCACTGGGGCGTTTTCCACCCACAGCGTTACTTCAGGTCTGCTGGAATTAAACAGAAACGTCTCAGTCAAATCAAGCAATATCTCTTCACTTTCCTCCTCTTCACTTCCCCTATTCTGTTCTGCTGCTTTGCCTAGTCATTGCTTTTCATTATTATTTGGGCAATTCCGAGCCCAGTGGTCTGTGTCTCCACAGACCCAACATCTGTCAGTTTGTCTCTGCTGCTGCTCTCTTCCTCTCCCTCTAAACTTGCCTCTTCCTCCGTAAACTCCTCTTCCTCGTCCCCTGGTCCGACCTCTTTGACCAACCCCAGAGAAAAACACATTACTGTCTTCCTCATAATCACCCTGCCAAAATGCTTCAGTTGCAATTGGCTTTCCTTTTTTCTTGTTTTTAATGACTTTTTCTGCGTGAATCAGCCAGCTCATGCATTCAGCCAGAGTACCCGTAGAGAGGCCGACATAATTTTTTAACACCCAGTCTTTTATTCCTGGGTGTACTGCTCCCACTAGAGCGTTTTTTAATTGTTGTCTGTACGGCCCCTCGTCGTCGTCGGTCATGGGTAGTCCACTATTCTCTCTGAAAACCTTTTCGAATCTTGGTCGAAAATCTGCTACCAATTCATCATCTTTTTGTTTTGTCTGACCAATTAGTCCATAATCAGCGCGTCGAGTGAACGTTTGTGTTGCTCTAGCTATGACACCTTCCACAGCCTGTTGCAGTGCTGGGGAGTCAGCTGCCAGTGGGAGCGGACGAGCTGCACCCACTGCTGGTGCCATCGGGGTCCAATTTCCCTGGATTCTCATCCAATTTGGCCCAAAAATCTGCATCAGGACTTGTTGCATTTCTGTACCATTTAAATGATACATGTTCATCAGACCCATGATGTCCTCCCCACATTCTACGACATTCACTTTGTATGATCGTACTCCCTCCACTGCGGCTTTAACATCACTTTGTGTCCAAGTTCTGAATACTCGTATTGTTGGTTGGGATTGATTATTAGCAGGATCATGAGCGGGATTTGCTACTTCTATTCGTGGATAAGCATCAGTATTTTCTTCATCTATTTTTAACAATCCTCCTTGCCAATCCTTACTCCACTCAATTTACCTCCGGCACCTCGCAATTTACTTTTTACCCCGGACGGCATGGATGAATTGGACATGTCGTCTTGATTCAGTGGCGGCAAAGAGGGGTAAAGTCTCTCTCCCGCAGCGCCCTGAGGTTCATCATCTTCCCCCGTTTGATCTGAATAGGGCGGTGGTGCAGAGGGACATCGTTTGCGATCTGCCTCTCTCACTGGAGGATTTTGGGGAAAGCGATTGACATTTTGTCTTCGGCTTCCCCCGGTTTCTAGATCTTCTGGCCTTTCGACCACTAAACTCTCTGATTTAGTTTTTTGTCCGTTTTTACGTCTTTGTGCCTGCTCTAACCAGAGTCGAGCACATCGGTGCTCCTCACTGGGTTCTTTTTTGTTTTTAATACGACTTTTAAATTGTAAACGCCGTACCAGTTCGGTACATTCACCAACGTCTAATTTTCCTTTAAATTCATATTGTTTTTCCCATTTTCCAAGATATTTAACACTTTGAGGTTCATACCTTTTCATATATTTTGCGTCCCCCTCTAGGGGTCCGGGCTTTGTGCAACAATTTCCCATTGTCTTAAGTTTACAAGTTGTCTTTTAGTAACAGAGAATTCCTCTCCGGGCCACACAACACTTCCAGAGAAACAAGCTTCTAGGCCACACTTAGGGTGCAGTCCGGTCTCTCTCTTGGGGTTTAATCCCAGAAGTCCTGTCGTGTGTTTTAGACTCTTTACTGTCAGACCATTCATTCACACATTCACTCCCCACAACCATATATCTAAACGTGTTGCAAATACGTTTAGATTTTATTTCTGTTTTTTTATTATTTTTATTGTTTTTTTCTGAGACGCGGGACTCGAACCCCGTCTTTGACGCGAGACTTAACTCCGTCTTTGACGCGAGACTTTAACTCCGTCTTTGACACGGGACTCTAACCCTGTCTTTGACGCGGGACTCAAACCCCGTCTTTGAAGCAGGACTCAAACCTCGTCTTTACAATTGTGTCATGTCGTACCTGTTTGATTCGTCTTCTTTTTGTTCGGATGCCGTCAATCCAGTCCAAGGAACAGGTCAGGTCGAACTGGCCTGGGAAGAATTCACTCCACAGGACTTTGTCCTAAGGGCTGTGCACAGTCTTCAGTTCTCTCTCGATCCGCTCCCCTGGTCTGGATCTGTTGGCATCCGGCTCGAAGGACCAAAAATGTCGAGGGAATTTAACCCAGACATGTATCAATGTTGTAAGAATCCATGAATCAAACACCACACATACACTCGTACGTTTTTACTTGCAAGGGAAGTCCGCACCTTTGAGTAGGTCGCAGCCAACTTCGACGGTACTTCCCTTTCACAGTGTATTTATTCAAAAGCTCAGATACAAGGTCAAGGTGGGGTGACATTTACATAGAGAGAAGTGAAATCCGTCTTGACCTTCACGTCTCTCCAGGCAAGTTCCTTGCTTTGGGTACATTTCCTTATATGGCAAGAAACATACTTCAGTTAGACAATGAGACTAATTATTTTTATTGCAAAACAGGATGTGGCACTCAGAGGTGCTAGACTGCACACAAATGTCAGACTGTCACACTCTGCATCAGCAATACATTCAGCACATGATAACTTATATACAATTCTTCTAACAGGCGGCGTCCCTGCGGACGCCATCCCCGCCACGAGACACGCACAACACACAGAAAACTACACTACACGTACACAAACACTACAAAACAATGATCATACAATAAACATATATAAACCTGAAAAAGTTTGAACGCTTCACCTCCTCTCTTCACAACTCCACCTCCACCAACGAAGAAGTAGAAGAAGAAGAAGAAGAAGAAGAAAAAGACTCTTGCTCAGTGATAATAATAAAAAAGGAAGAAGGAAATTCATTTTTAGTCTTTTTTTATAGCTGCACAGGACACACGCGAAGACGTAGGGCCTGTAGCACGTCGGCCGGGGTCCAAGTGACCCGAGGGCACGGCTGCCAGCGTCGCGTACTCGAACCTGTTGTTCCTCGGTGATGCGAACGAGAGGAAGAAGAGGAAGAAGAAGAAGAAGAAGAAAAAGACTTGCTCAGTGATAATAATAATAAAGGAAGAAGGAAATTCATATTTATTCTTTTTTTATAGCTGCACATGACACACGCGAAGACGTAGGGCCTGTAGCACGTCGGCCGGAGTCCCAGTGACGCGAGGGCACGCACCGCGAGCATCCCCGGCTGCCAGCGTCACGTACTCGAACCTGTTGTTGCTTGGTGATGCGAACGAGAGGAAGAAGAGGAAGAGGAAGAAGAAGAAGAAGAAGAAATAGACTCTTGCTCAGTGATAATAATAATAAAGGAAGAAGGAAATTCATTTTTATTCTTTTTTTATAGCTGCACAAGACACGCGAAGACGTAGGGCCTGTAGCACGTCGGCCGGAGTCCCAGTGACCCGAGGTCAGGATCTGCTTGATGTCCTGAAGGAGGCATTTGGGAAAGGGCTTCTTCCAGCCTCCTGCAGACGGGCTGTAATATCACTGCTACCGAAGAAAGGAGATCTAACACTGCTGAAGAACTGGAGACCCGTCTCTCTTTTATGCAGTGACTATATGGTTTTATCTAAGGTTTTAGCAAATGGACTCAAGGTTTTTATGGAAGTATTTATTAGTGCTGACCATTCTTATTGTGTCAAGGAAGGTCAATCCAGGACAATTTGTTTTTAATGAGAGACATTTTGGATTTGTTTGCAACATATAGCATTAATATTGGCATTATTTCCATCGACCAAGAAAAAGCCTTTGATCGTGTCGATCGTGCATTCTTGTTTGCCACACTGCAGGCTTTTGGTGTCGGGGAGCACTTTCTGTCCTGGGTGAAGTTATTATATAATGATACATGTTGTGTGGTGAAGGTGGGGGGAGGGCTGAGCGGACCAGTACCAGTCCAAAGAGGGATCAGGCAGGGATGTCCAATATCAGGCCAGCTTTACAGCGTGGCCATCGAACCTCTCCTGTGTCGCCTCAGAACTCGGCTGAAAGGCCTGCGTCTGCCAGAGCTGCCTCAAAGTCCCCTGATAATAATATCAGCTTATGCTGATGACGTAAACATTCTTGTCCGGGATCAGGGGGATATACAGGAATTAGAGGGCAGTCTGGCATTGTATGCAAAGGCTACGACAGCCAAGGTGAATTGGGAAAAGAGCGAGGCATGTGTGATTGGTCAGTGGGACGCAGGGAGAATACCACGTCTCCCTGGGAACCTGATATGGGGAATAAAAGGGTTAAAAATCCTCGGTTTGTTTTTAGGCAGTGAAGAGATAGAGAGGCAGAGCTGGGAGGGAGTGCTGGGGAAGGTGCAGCTCAAGTTGTCTAAATGGAAATGGTTGCTACCCCAGCTGTCCTACAGGGGGAGAACTCTGATCGTCAATAACATGGTTGCAGCATCCCTGTGGCACAGACTCCAGGTGCTGACTCCTCCACCGGTACTCCTGCAACAACTACAGAGGCTGCTTGTGGACTTCTTCTGGTCGGGCTGGGTGCGGGCGTCCGTGCTGTACCTCCCTGTGGCAGAGGGGGGCCATGGACTGACCGACATCATATCCAGGAGTGCTGCTTTCAGACTGCAGGCAGCCCAGAAAGGTGGGGCTGCCCCCCCCACCATACTCCCCAGTCTGTTTCATTCAGGCAATCACTGTGAGTCTCCTGTAAAAAAAGGACATCCAGCTTTTTTACTTTAAAAAGTTCTGACACTAAAAACCTTTTGTGAGCACTTCTACCCCCGTTCATGTTTAATGAGGCTACCTTTAATGCCATGAGAGGATAAAAAATACAGCGTAAAAGGACAAACAGGTAAACACAGCAGAATGAAAACAACCAGTGATGAATGGTCATGGTCAATTTTATTTACAGTTTTCTTCCTCTTTGACCGTATCTTACATGGAAGACCTTTTTTTGCTGCAGTCACATGCTTCCTGAGTCTATATCTACGTTTTTCATCCAGGACATCCGTCCCTACCTCTTTCAGGAGGGTACTGACTGTCTGTATGCATTTTTTAATATCTGGGAAATACTCTGCCACCTCCACTGCTTTGCCAAATGATTCATCTAAAAACTCATTGACCTCCTTTAATGAATATAAATCTGTGCTAATTGAGACGCTCTCAGCCAGAGACACATTGTCCGATTCATAGTCCTCCTCCACGTCCATCTCACTAACCTGACTGCTGTCTAATTCAGCCTGTATCTGTTCAGCCTGCTGTGCAGAACCACACTGCATCCCCTGCTCCGGGTTGGCAACCAACACCTTTTCTATTACTACCTGTCTCTCACTTCTCCTCTCCACCCTCACCAAGGACTCAGTCCCCCAAAGACCGGCCTCAGAAACAGGCGCAGCAGAGGAAACCTCTGCGCCCCTCACAGCAGCTGGACCCCCAGCACCCGGACCCCCAGCAGATGGACCCCCAACCCCCTGTACCGGTAGCCTCTGCAACCGCAGCAGACGGCCTGGCAACTGCCGGAACCACCGCAGCTGGCCCGGCATCCATCGAAACCTCCGCAGCCCTCCCAGTACCCACCTGAACTGCTGCAGCCGCCCCGGTACCCACCGCAACTGCCCCGGTACCCACCGCAACTGCCCCGGTATCCACCGCAACCGCCGCAGCCGGCCCGGCATCCACCGGAACCGTCAGAGCCGGCCCGGCATTCTAGGCATTTTGCTACTATGATAATTGCCTAGAAGTGTCCCAAGTATTGCCATTCCCTTAGGAACCGGAGGAGACCCGGGTAGTGCAGGGTCTTGAGACCGCGTCTCCGGGGGCCTGGGGGCGAGAGAGGGTTGGTATGACGGCGGGACACCGCACATCTCTTACTGCCTAGAGATGTCCGTCACAACCCTAAGGGGGGTTAGGATTAGGGATAAAAGCACCATGGGGAACAAGATAATAACGTCAACTATAATTTAATTTCTGTTTTTTTCGTCCATCTGTCTGGTCGTTTTAATTGTTTTTGGGGACAGACAGGCTGAAGGATTTTTTTCCGTCTGTCAATGTCAAATAAAACGGACAGCCAGACGGATGGAAAAAAATAATCGTACGCATGTAGAAGGATTTTTTTTATTTAAATATTTTTTGTCCTTTTGCCCATATCATAATTTTTTTGGGGACAGACAAACGGACGGATCTTTTTTTCAAAATAAATGTTTTCGTCCATCTGTCGGGGGAACTCCAGTTAGATAACTGGGTAGATCTGGCTCTCAGTCACAGAGCGTATGCCCTATGTACACACTTCTTTTTTTAACTCTCTATGCCTTTTACTCACAATGAGCTCCCACCCTTTCCTATGCTGCTGCAGCTGAGGTAACTGTTTTTTTCATGCGCCTTCAGTATAACTGTGAGGGACTTTATCAGTAAAGAATCTTAAACTCCCTTTGTACATCATTAAAATTAGTAAATGATAATACAAATTAGCAATACAACTATAAAAATGAATAAATGACAATACGATTATGATAAAATGATAATGAGATGGTTAAACATAAAAAATAAATGAGCTAATACTAGAAAAGGAATAAACATATACTTCTCCTGTGACAAACTTTCTCTGTCATGATTAATAAATATATTAATTAATTAATACCACTGGTGTCTTAACTTAAGGGAGGACACCTTCATAAATTCCAGTATTTTCAAACAAACATGATTATGCACTCTAATATTATCTTAACACAAATAAATAAATAAAACACACTTTCAGTCTTACTCATATTTGATACTTATGTATGATAATAATATAATAAAGCGCAATATAAGAAGTAGATTGCATAATGCATTTCATCCTTTTTTGGTCCGACAATTTCTTGCCAGGGCTGCTTTGGAGATTTTCCTAATTTAGTTTTTGTTTTTGGTCTTTCTTGTTTTGTTTTCTATTCATATGAATGAAGGCGCAACCACTTCTCAATAGGTTACAGTCATGAGACCAACCCAAAATATTTAATAAAAGCAAAGTGACAAAGCAAATAAAATAGTTGCATATAATCCTATTCTTTCAATAGGACCTCAATCACACAGGGTCTACAGTGCAGTCATGAGGCCAGAAACCTGAGGGAAGTCTTTTATTCAGACCTGAATTTCTCAAAACATTTTAGCAATATCATCAAATCAGCTATTGGTTGCCTCAAGTGCATTGACAAAAATAGACAATTTCTCACATTCAGTGATGCACAGACGTTATTCATGCTTTTTCATCAACCCCATTCTCACCTCATTGCACTAGCTATTTGTCACACTCAGAATAGACAATTTTATTAATAATTTAAAAATCTCTTACTGGCATTGCCCCCTCTTATATAACTGACCTTCTAATCCTGTATATACCTGCTTGTGATCTCAGATCTGCACATCCACTGTTCCTTATGGTTCCCAGGGTACGGCGTGAAAGTGAGGGCAGTAGAGCGTTTTAAGTAAGGGCTCCACAACTATGGAATAACATTCCACTCAGAATCAGACAAGCAACCCCATTGTCCTCTTTTAAATCTGGTTTTAAGACAAATTTGTATCGTGACTTTTAACCAGATTTCTCATGTCTTTATGTATGTCAATTTTATGTTTTTATGATTGTGAAGCATGTTGTAAACTTGTTTTTGGAAAAGTACTATATAGATGAAGTTTTAATCTTATTATTTATTATTATGGTCTGATTGTCAGTAGTTATTCCTCTGTCCACTTCAACTGCTACTCCACACAAAAACATTTTCATTGCATGACCTGTAGCCCAGCACATCGAAGAATGAAGGTGTCAGTGATGGTAAAAAGTTTTATTGCACAGAACTTAATTCAAATCAAACATATTTAAGTAATTTTAATACTAATTAGAAAAACGAAACAGTAAGAACTTCACCAACTCCAGCTGATCAGAGGCCTCCTTAGTCAGGGAATGGCTTCCCATTGTCTCTGTCTTCGGCAGAGGTCAAAGGATCCAGAGTGGATGGATCGTGAAGATAGGTTTGGCTTCAATTTTACATTGTCCTCCTCTTTTGGGAAGGGCTTCTGTCTGAGCAGGTCAGAGGACATGAAGAGGAACCGGGAGGGGCCATCTGCTGCTGTGTTGTCATGGCAGAGGGGACGGGTGGCCAGCCTGTCCTGAAGCAACAGGCTGATCAGCTGATCCTTCTGAACGTTGACACTAACCAGAGAGTTGAAGAGAGGCTGAGATCGAGAGACATTTACCACTAGAGAGAGGGAAAGAGAGACAGAGAGATTAGAAACTAAACTTAAATGCAGAATGTACATGGACTCAGGAAATCCTTTAAAGTAGTAAAGCTATAATTTTGACAGCATGCTGGTGTTCAAAAAATTACATCTGATGAGGAACTGTCAGAAAAGTCAAAGCAGAAATCTCACCCTGTTCTAAAATAAGATTACATTTTTTAATGAATTTTAGATTGTGTTCATCACCAAGTTGTCATAGACCGAAATTTTTATTTTTTCAATGCTGCTGAATTTTATTTTGTGCCATAGCGAGTTGTTGTCCTTGTTTACCATTTTCCCTGTCTGTTGTGGAGAAACCTAAAGAAACATGGAACAGCAGGAACTTAAATAAAATTAGGCAAGTAAGGATATTTGTGAATTCTATTGATTGAAAATTAGTTGCTTTTTTTACATTTTATACTTAAAGGGCCCATAGTTTACAGCTTTCTGGGATTTAATTTTAGGTATTGGTACCCCTCAGATGAGAGTGGTTTAAAGTCAAAAAATTGCTGCAATGTGTATTTCCATGTCCTCTCTTCCATTGTGTATTAAAGTACTTGAAAGCCATACTTGAGTAAAAGTACAGATAACTTACCTGAAAGTGACTACGGTAAAAGTTAAAGTCCCTCGTAAGAAAATTACTTGAGTCAAAGTCTTAAAGTAGCTCATATTAAATGTATTTAAGTATCAAAAGTATCTTGTGTTGAAATGTACTTAAGTGTTAAGATCATTTTTTAAGCGGACCCAAAAAGAGTGCAGACCAGGAACACGGCAGATTGATGGCAGAAAAAAGGTTTATTTGGAATGTCCAAAAAAGGCAGGCAGGTAAACAGGCAGGCAAGCAGAACTCTGTGGAAGGAGTCGAACCAGGAAGGTGCGCAGCTGAATCACACAGGTGAACGGACGATCTGGCAAAGACAGGGGAGATGAGCTGAGGTTTTATGGAGAGGAGGTGGAGTTGATGAGATGAGTCTCAGCTGCAAAGTATCCCACAGGAGGCCTCTCCCAGCTCCAGGTTGAGCCACCTGTCGAAAGAGCACAGTGGGGGTAGGGAAAACAAGAGGTGGAAAGCCTGGTCCTGACAGTACCCCCCCCTTAATGGACGCCTCCAGGCGACCCCCCCCCGGTTTGTAAGGATGGGCACGATGGAAGGCCCTGATCATTTGAGGGTCCAGAATGAATGACCGGGGCACCCAGGAGCGCTCTTCGGGACCATGACCCTCCCAGTCGACCAGATAGTGCAGTCCTCTGCCACGCCGACGGACGTCCAGAAGGCGGTGCACGGAGAAAGCTGGGTGATCGTCAATTACCCGGGCAGGTGGACAGGGTTTGGCTGGAGGGCACAGAGGGCTAGAAGAAACTAGTTTTAACTGTGAAACGGGAAAAGTGGGATCTATTCTCAAGGTATTGGGCAGCTTCAACCTGACAGCAGAGGGATTGATTACCCTTTCAATGACAAATGGTCCTATGAAACGAGGGGCTAACTTCTTGGATACTGACTTTAATGGAATGTCTCTGGAGGAAAGCCACACTGACTGACCTGGTTTAAAGGCTGGAGCAGGAATCCTACGTTTGTCAGCGATGCTTTTGTTGGTTTCCACAGAGCGAAGGAGGGCTGAGCGGGTGTCGTTCCAGACCTTCCTACAGCGACGAAGTTGATGCTGAACGGAGGGTACAGCCAAATCGCTTTCCTGGGAGGGATACAGAGGTGGTTGATAGCCCAGAGAAGCCTCAAAAGGGGACATACCTGTTGGTTAATGAGTTATGGGCATATTCAATCCAGGTCAGATGAGAGCTCCAGGTTGAATGATTGAGTTCACAGATGCAGCGCAGGGCAGACCCCAGGTCCTGATTAGCCCTTTCTGCTTGTCCATTGGTCTGTGGGTGGAATCCAGACAATAGGCTGACCTTGGGGCCAAGTGCTTGGCAAAAAGCCTTCCACACATGAGAGGTGAACTGGGGGCCCCTGTCAGAAACGATGTCAACTGGTATGCCGTGTAGACGGAAAACATGGTCAGTTAATAGTTTAGCAGTCTCCTGAGCAGATGGTAACTTGGGTAGGGCATGAAAATGGACAGTCTTTGAAAATCGATCCACAATGGTGAGAATAACTGTGTTACTGGGCGGCAACCCAGTAACGAAGTCCAAGACAATGTGTGACCAGGGATGGCTAGGAACAGAAAGTGGATGCAGAAGGCCGGGTGGAGGACGGTGGGAAGCCTTGCTCCTTGCACACACAGAACAGGCATCAACATAAGAATGTGTATCAGCATCCATTGTGGGCCACCAGAAGGGTCTCTTCAGGAGAGAGAGAGAGTGCGGCTAATTCCAGGGTGGCAGGCAAACCTAGAGGTGTGAGCCCACTGTAAGACCTGGGAACAGACAGAATCTGGGACGAAAAGACGGTTACTTGGGCCTGTACCTGGATCAGGATGGTTCTGTTGTGTCCGTCTTATCTCCTCTTCAATCTCCCATGTGACTGCTGCCACAATGCAGGAGGGAGGCAAGATGGTTTCAGAACTTGTATTGGACATCTCACCCTTCTTGTGTCGGGAGAGGGCATCCGGCTTGATGTTACGCTTACCTGGGCGGTAAGTTAATGAAAAATTGAAACGACGGAAAAACAAAGCCTACCGAGCCTGTCTGGAATTTAGCCTTTTAGCTGACTGTATGCATTGTAAGTTCTTGTGATGAGTCCAAACTACGAATGCTTATTCCGCCCCCTCCAACCAATGTCTCCACTCTTCTAAAGCTAACTTGACCGCTAATAACTCCCTGTTCCAAACATCGTAATTCCTCTCAGCAGGTGACAAGCGACGCGAATAATATGCACATGGGTGAAGCTTGTGATCTTGACCATGCTGCCTCTGCCTCCGGTGTCCAGGAAAACTGCATAGAGGAAGAGGTTAGTTTAAAGAGGGGAGCTGCCACTTGACTGAAGCCTTTGATGAATCGGCGGTAGAAGTTAGCAAAACCAAGAAAACTCTGCAATCTCTTGCAAGCAGTGGGTGTGGGCCATTCAGATACAGCTTTAATCTTTTCAGGGTCCGTCTTCACCTGCCCACCCTCGATGATGTACCCCAGGAAACTGACAGAGCTGGTGTGAAACTCGCACTTCCCTGCGTTGACAAAAAGCTTATTCTCTAGTAGTCTCTGGAGAACTAGCCGGACATGGGACAAATGTTCACTGAGGTCTTTGGGGAAAAAAAATCAGGATGTCATCAAAATAAAACGGTTAATGAAGTCACGAAGGACATCATTCATCAGTCCCTGAAAAACTTCTGGAGCGTTGGTCAACCCAAAAAGCATAACGAGATATTCAAAATGACCTAGGGGTGTGTTAAAAGCCATCTTCCATTCATCCCCGACCTGAATCCAAACACAAGATGGTAGGCATTACAGAGGTCCAGTTTGGAGAAGACAGAGGCTCCTTGAAGAGGTTCAAAAGCAGAGCTGATTAGCGGAAGGGGGTATTTGTTCTTGATAGTGATGTTATTTAGGCCACGGACATCAATCCAAGGTCGGAGAGTTTTATCCTTCTTCTAAACCAAGAAAAAACCAGCACCAAGAGGGGAAGAGAATGGGCGGATTATCCCAGCAGCTAAGGATTCTTTAATATAATTTTCCATGGCCTCTCGTTCAGGGCGCGAGATATTATATAACCGGCTAGCGGGCATAGTTGAGCCAAGTAGCAGGTCAATAGCACAATCATAGGGTCTATGGGAGGGGGGGGTAGAGAAAATGCTCGTTCTTTGCTAAAAACCTCACCTAAATCATGGTACTCCAGAAGAATGGCTGACAAGTCTGGTGGTTTAGGTTGAGGGCAACCTCATGCGTTGGCTCTATCTGCTGGGGACAAAGCTGACTGCAGGCATGTAGAGTGACAAAAACTGCTCCAACCTACGATACTCCCCTCTGCCCAATCTATGTGGGGGTTGTGTCTACTCAACCATGGGTGACCAAGAACAAGAGGTGAATTTGGAGATGACATTATCTTGAGACAAATGGTTTCACGGTGGTTCCCAGAGAGGACGAGGGTGAGGGGAGTAGTCTGATGGGTTATCTTAGCTAAAAACCTACCTTCCAGAGCATTAGCATTCAAGGGAGTCTTTAAGGGCTCGAGAACTAAACCTAGCTGTATAGCTAAATCGTAGTCAAGGAAATTATCCTCTGCACCCGAGTCGAAGTCCCCTTTTAAGGCACGCTCATCCCATTGAGCATCAGCTGCCAAGGTCCAGAATTCCACAGTGTTATCTGCTGCGCTCCTTAATCCCTGACGGAGACTCAATAAACGTCTAGATGCAGAGCCATTACAATCCGGATGATCATAAACTCTTCTTAAATTGGAAACAAAATCCTCATAGGTCACAGTAGTAAGAGAAAAAGGTGTATAAACTGCTTTGGCCCACGCCAATGGTCTCCCTCTCAGCAATCCCAAAACGTACAAATCTTAGATTGGTCAGCTGGAAAAAATGAGGAACGTTGTTGAAGAACCATACCACACTGGAGCAGGAAACCCTGACATGTCTTCAGATCTCCATTAAAGGGCTCGGGGTTGGTAGCCAGGGAATCTAGATTAGCAGTGGGAGCAGGTGGTATTGGGGCTGGGGGAGCAGGATTAGGTGGAGAAGCAACAGCTGGAGATGAGGCACAAAGAGAGGTAAGTAACGAGACTTGTCGAGTTAATTCAGAAACTTGATTAACCAGAGAGCGGTTATTGTCTGCGAGGGCCTGGAGAAGTTGTTCATGCTGTCCAAGAAGAGCTCCTTGACTGGTTAGAGCATGAAGTAATTGGCCGGAATCCGGTGTTGTGTCTGCTGGGTCCATGTTGGCCAGATCGTTCTGTTAAGATCCTTTTTTAAGCAGATTGATGGCAGAAAAAAGGTTTATTTGGAATGTCCGAAAAAGACAGGCAGGCAGGAAGGCAGGTAAACAGGCAGGCAGGCAGGAAGGCAGGTAAACAGGCAGGCATTCAGAACTCTGTGGAAGGAGTCGAACCAGGAAGGTGCACACAGGTGAACGGACGATCTGGCAAAGACAGGGGAGATGAGCTGAGGTTTTATGGAGTGGACGTGGAGTTGATGAGATGAGTCTCAGCTGCGAAGGTATCCGACAGGAGGCCCCTCCCAGCTCCAGGTTGAGCCACCTGTGGAAAGAGCACAGTTGGGGAAGGGAAAACAAGAGATGGAAAGCCTGGTCCTGACATTAAGTATCAGAGGTAAAAGTACAAGTACCAAAAATGTAAATGCTTCTTATAGTAGGCCTATACAGACACAAAACAACCAAAAATTGTTCTCTTCAGGCTCTATTTCAACAGACGGAAAAATTATAACAAAAATATACATATACTGTAATTTTGAACCCCAGATATTGAGGTACAAATAGTATTGGACTAGTGCATCTGAACTTCAGCAAAGAACAAACACAACAGAATAAACAAGTGCCTCGTGTCTGCCTAAGAACACTAATAGACCACAGTATAACCACTAAATAGTTCTGTAAATATCACTAAACATGGACATTTCACTTTCTAACCAGTAGCAGGAATGATACACAATGCCAATTATGATAACTCAGAAAAAGGAAACAAGTGCTAGGCACACAAAATATGATAGTTTTCCTCTTTTGTTAACAACCTGGACAGTGCTAGTACAGAGAAGAAAGTACAGAGAAGAAACAAATCACTTTACACAGTCTAGTTAGCTGCAGGCCAAATTTCAGACAGAATAATAAAGACTGAACTGAACCGAGCTCCTGCATGAGCACCTGGATAATTCTAAAGGGAATAAATGAATGGGGAATTTGCTTGCGTTGATTAAGTCACTGCCCTTTCTACACACCGGCCGTCGCTACTACCCATTGGACGGTTTTGTGAGTTCCTCGGATCAGCCCTGCTGAAGTCGCTCACGGCCCTGGCAGAGCGCCGATAAGATAATCAAACTTGACTATCTAGAGCAGGGGTGTCCAATCTATGGCCTGCGAGCCAAGTGCGGCCCGCCATCCATTTTTAATTGACCCGTATCAAAGTCTAAAAATATAATTACATTTAATTTAGCTGACGCTTTTATCCGAAGTGACTTACAATAAGTGCATTCAACCCCGAGGGTACAGAGCCAGGACGACAAGAATCAAGAAAGTACAATTTCTTCAAAATAAAGCAAAACTACAAAGTGCTATAAGTAAGTGCCATTTAAGTGCTATTAAAGTGTTAGCAAACAGCTGTGGCCCAAAGTTTTGGAGTGATTCAAGTATTGGTTTTCACAAAGTGTGCTGCTTCAGTGTTTTTAGATATCTTTGTCAGATGTTACTATGGTATACTGAAGTATAATTACAAGCATTTCATAAGTGTCAAAGGATTTTTTTGACAATTACATTAAATTTATGCAAAGAGTCAATATTTGCAATGTTCACCCTTCTTTTTCAAGACCTCTGCAATTTGCTCTGGCATGCTGTCAATTAACGTCTGGGCCACATCCTGACTGATAGCAGCCCATTCTTTCATAATCAATGCATGGAGTTTGTCAGAATTTGTGGGTTTTTGTTTGTCCACCTGCCTCTTGAGGATTGACCTGAAGTTCTGAATGGGATTAAGGTCTGGGGAGTTTCCTGGCCATGGACCCAAAATGTCGATGTTTTGTTCCCCGAGCCACTTAGTTATCACGTTTGCCTTATGGCAAGGTGCTCCATCATACTGGAAAAGGCATTGTTTGTCACCAAACTGTTCTTGGATGGTTTGGAGCAGTTGCTCTCAGAGGATGTTTTAATACCATTCTTTATTCATGGCTGTGTTCTTAGGCAAAATTGTGAGTGAGCCCACTCCCTTGGCTGAGAAGCAACCCCACAGATGAATGGTCTCAGGATGCTTTACTGTTGGCATGACACAGGACTGATGGTAGCGCTCACTTTTTCTTCTCCAGACAAGCTTTCTTCCAGATACCTCAAACAATCAGAAAGGGGATTCATCAAAGAAAATTACTTTACCCCAGCCCTCAGCAGTCCAATCCCTGTACCTTTGGCAGAATATCAGTCTGTCCCTGATGTTTTTCCTGGAGAGAAGTGGCTTCTTTGCTGCCCTTCTTGACACCAGGCCATCCTCCAAATGTCCTTGCCTCACTGTGCGTGCAGATGCACTCACACATGCCTGCTGCCATTCCTGAGCAACCACTGCACTAGTGGTGCCCTGATCCAGCAGCTGAATCAACTTTTGGAGATGGTCCTGTCGTTGCTGGACTTTCTTGGACGCCCTGAAACCTTCTTCACAACAGTTGAACCTTTCTCCTTGAAGTTCTTGATGATCAGATAAATGGTAGATTTAGGTGCAATTTTACTAGCAGCAGTATCCTCTGAAGCCCTTTTTGTGCAAAATAATGATGACTGCACGTGTTTCCTTGCAGGTAACTATGGTTAACGGAGGAAGAACATTTATTTCAAGCACGACCCTCCTTTTAAAGCTTCAAGTCTGCTATTTTGTCTCAATCTGCAATAAAGAGTGATCTCCAGCCTTCTTCTTGTCAACACTCTCACCTGTGTTAACAAGAGAAGCACTGACATGATGTCAGCTGGTCCTTCTTTGGCAGGGCTGAAATGCAGTGGAAATGTTTTTTTGGGGATAAGTTCATTTTCGTGGCAAAGAGGGACTTTGCAATTAATTGCAGTTCATCTGATTACTCTTCATAACATTCTGGAGTATATGCAAATAGCCATCATAAAAACTGAGGCAGCAGACTGTGTGAAAATGAATATTTGTGCCATTCTAAAAACTTTTGGCCACGGCTGTAGACGGAAGAGGTGTGTTTTTAGTTTTCGGCGGAAGATGTGTAAACTTTCTGATGTATGGATGTCGATGGGGAGCTCATTCCACAATTTAGGAGCCAGGACAGCAAACAATCGTGATTTTGATGAGTGTTTAGCTTGCAGTGAGGGAGCAACGAGCCGATTAGCCGAAGCAGAGCGGAGTAAACGTGCTGGGGTGTAACGTTTGACCATTTCCTGGATGTAGCCTGGACCTGATCCATTCACAGCATGGTAGGCAACTACTAGTGTTTTGAACCGGATGCGGAAAGCCACTGGTAGCCAGTGAAGGGAGCGGAGGAGCGGAGTAGTGTGAGTGAATTTAGGTCGGTTAAAAACCAGTCGAGCTGCTGCATTCTGGATGAGCTGCAAAGGTCGGATGGCAGTAGCAGGTAGACCTGTCAGGAGGGAGGTACAGTAGTCTAGGCGTGAGATAACCAGAACCTGGACCAGAACCTGCACTGCCTTCTGAGTGAGAAGGGGGCGTTTTCTCATGATGTTGTACAGTATGAATCTACAGGACCATGTTGGCAGTAAGGGAGAGTTGGCTATCGAGTGTCACACCAAGGTTCCTAGCAGTCTGAGTGGGGATTAACACAGCGTTGTCAAAGTTAATAGTCAGGTCGTGGGTGGGAGAGTCTTTCCCTGGAAGGAAAAGTAGTTCAATCTTGTCTTGACAATGGACTAGGGCCCACTGTATTGCACTTCTTAGTTTAAACACTGGGTGGCGCCAAACTTACTCCTGACCTGTCAGCTGTCCTTCAGACCAAATCGCAACATTCTTCCCATTACAGGTGAGTTAAAAACATTCACACAGTTTTCATTTGTTAATGAGCCCAATTACTTAATAAATTCAGTCAATTAAAGTTGATGACAATTTGTTAACAAGCCCAATCATTTATTTGTCTAATTAGCTTGAAATATCCACATCCCCTATTTCTCTTCTTGTCTCTCCCTTCATACAGGACAATGTAGGGGGATCAGCACCCTAAGAACCAATCTGAGGCTGTCACTGAGAGAATGACCTGACAACCTTTTTTTTTTTTTTTTTTTTACTATTTTCAAATTTTTCTACTAATCTGATTGATTAAGCCAATATTAGTGCATTAGAAGTGTGGTAGTATACCTCACATCTAGTGAGTGGCCCAGACCTTCGTATATTTTTCTGTATGTGGCCCTCCGGACGAAAGTTTGGACATTCCTGATCTAGAGGGAGTACAAATCTTAACAAAGTTTCTGAAGGTTAACCTGCCGAGGGATCATTACCGGTACAGCCTGCTCAACCCCGGCAGAAATGGATTTGAGACGAATGCAGCAATATCTTCCATGACATATAACTCACCAATACACTGATTGAACTGTGTTGCCATCTTGTCCAAGTGAGCAAAGTACTGCTAACGGGGAAAGGCATCAACTTCTTTGATGGCCTGTGACATTTTCTCCAGGGTATGACTGTGTCATCCTTCCATTTTTTTAAATTTGTGGTCTGACCACCAAGCTTTGCCTGAATGCATTCACTGCGCTTATCATGTGGAGTAAGTGTCTGACTTTTCCCTGGAGCTCGCTAATGAGTGCATTCAGATTTGGTTTGTCAGAAACCCTCGTCCAGTAGCCATGAATCATCTGACATTTCCCGGTGCTCATCATTCCTTCCCGACAGAAAAGTAATGATCTCATGCAGCAAGTCAACAAATCACTGCAGCACTTTGTCATGAATCAACCATCAGACATCAGCATGGAGGAGCAGGTCTCCGTAAGCGGCATCAAGCTCATGCAATAACGCCTTGAACAAGCAGTGCTGGAGAAATCTGCTCGAATTATGAATCAGTTTGACCACCATTGTCATTACATGAGATGACCTTCCAGTCAAGGCCGGCTAATGAATCATTCAGATAATTCACGAAGTAAGGAAAATCAGGGTAATTACCGCACAGTGCTACAAATCCAGAGTACAAAGCGCACATTGCCGGGACCCCATCAGTAGTAACTGCCACCAGTTTATAAATGGGGAAGTGATTTTCACAAATATATTTGTAAACTCATTGTAAATATCGTTAACTTCCGTTCTCTCCTTTAAGTGCAAATGAGTTGATTTTTTTTTTTTTAAGTTCTTGACTCTGCGGTAATGGCTATTGCTGCCTTGAATAAATCGCCATTTGTAATAGACTTCTTGTGTTTAATCAAAAGGTGACTTACACAAAATTATACTTCAGTTGCAGCCTATATTTTGTGTAGCAGGTTTTGTGAAAAGCGATTGCTGACGTTTCAACTCCGATTTTAGCACGTCAACTTTCCTTGTGTGGATTTCACGGTAGCAGTATTTGAATTTCTGGTGGTTGGTGTTGTGGTCCCGCTCCAGATTTCCTCTTTTAAACAATGCTTGTGTTTGATGGCACAACATACAGCGGGTAAAATAAGTATTGAACACGTCACCATTTTTCTCAGTAAATATATTTCTAAAGGTGCTATTGACATGACATTTTCACCAGATGTCGGTAAGACCCGCAGTAATCCTTACCTACAAAGAAAACTAAACAAATAAGTTCAGAAATTAAGTTATGTGTAATAAAATGGAATATATATATATATGGATTAATTGAGTTGTTATCGACATCTGGTGAAAATGTCATGTCAAAAGCACCTTTAGAAATATATTTAGTCCGAATAATTGTGACGTGTTCAACACTTATTTTACCCGCTGTACATACGCACTTGTCTTTCACCAAAGTAAAAATAAATTCCTCTTCTTATTCTGAATGGCAATTGTACATTTTCACCTTAGCCTCAGCCATGCTAGCTAACTGTCATCAATGGTGAGTGCCCTATATTGACGTTTGTGATAGTTAATATACCGGCACTCATCTTTTATCTCATTGGTCAAGGCAGAACCTGTTACTCTGAAAAAAATAAACAGCAGCAGGAGCCGGGGCATAAAATAATCATTCATTAATCGTAATTGAGGTAAAAGTTTGAAATAATCATCATATTGATCTGAAGTCACATTGTCCAGCCCTACAAGAAGACATGAAATAAGGCAAATGAGAAGCATCCATTGTGTGGTCATGTGTATTACCTTTAGTAGCTCTTGCGTTGATCAAGTTCTTAGTCCTCTCTGACCTATACAGAGTCTCTTGGATGGCGTTCTGGAAATTAAACTCCACAGCCTGCAGGTCAAGAAACATGTTACTATAGTAACAAAATGTTAATGATCTCAGTGATGATTTAGTGATAAACAGTGTTGACCTGCAGTGACTGAAACTCTGCCTTCAGAGCCAGAGTAGTGTTTAACTCCACCATCTCCAGGGAGTCAAGTTCTTGATTTGATGTTTCAGCTGGAGGCTCCACTGACAGCCTAAGGGCTTTATACCAAGCAGAAGAGAGGAAGATTTTTTATTCATCGTTCAGTTATTCAATGACCATAGAAACAATCTGTTTGATGGGGAGGAAAAATAAAAAATAAATAGAATACATTCTCCAAGATAAGACAAAAAGCCCAACTTAATAGAAAGTTACCTTACTTTCATATAGAGGAGCACTTTTTCTGAATAATTTTTCTGACTTCAGAGGATGAATAAGTTTATCTAAATTATGATTAATATGAGCTTAAGATAGTCTGTCTGTCATTATTTAAGGATATATATTGGAAAATGTACTTTTTGGAACATACTTTTGTATACCTTGATCTTTACTTCAAAAGATAACCTGGATATAACCTCCCAATTAATATTTCACCAAATTCCCATTAACAAACTGGGAAAGCTGGAATGAAAGATCAGTGCACATGTGAAACTGTGGCCCCTCTGCAGTGGCTCCCTGTACAGTGTTGTGCATGTTGCGCATATTTTTCGCGAAGGGTGAACTTAACGAATCAGTTTTCATATGATGAACGTGAGTGAAAGTCACGTTCACGTACATTTTTTAAATAATCATCGTATCAGGCCGTCATGAAATACCAGGAGCGGGTGAATGTGTGTGTGTGTGCGCGCTCCCAGATAGCGGGGACACACACAGGCCCCAGGGCTCCGCCCCCTGTCCCCGCTCACTCGATCAGAGAGACACAGTGAGATCAGAGCTCGTTCACGTG
This sequence comes from Pleuronectes platessa, assembly GCF_947347685.1. Classification (NCBI taxonomy): domain Eukaryota; kingdom Metazoa; phylum Chordata; class Actinopteri; order Pleuronectiformes; family Pleuronectidae; genus Pleuronectes; species Pleuronectes platessa. Next base: position 27,576,929 of record NC_070635.1, on the reverse strand, counting down.
AAGCAGCCGCTCAGTGACTGACCGGCTACTTCTTAACAGTTGTAACAGTGAAAACACAGAGTTTCTCTGGTCTCAGCTGCTCAGAGATCAGCGCCGCAGCTTCTTGATCAGAGCAGAAGCTGCATTTCAATCAATCAATCAATCAATCAAATTTTATTTGTATAGCCCATATTCACAAATTACAATTCGTCTCATAGGGCTTTAACATGGTAAGACATCCTCTGTCCTTAACCCTCAGCAAGAGTAAGGAAAAACCTCTGATGCACGATCCACAAATCGTAATCCTTGGTGCGGTCACAGCGGGCCCGGATCTGCGGGCGATAAAGCAAAGGGACTCGGGGAAGGGGTCAAGTCAGTAACATGTACTGATGAGATATGACTTACTTCAATGTGATAAGATAGCTACAGCAAGACAACCCCTAAAATGGGAATGTTACTGTGGTGGCCACAGACAATAGCTCTCTCCCTATCCTTCCCGATTGATTCTTCTCTAGTTTTTTGTTCTGCTAGTGTCCTTGACACTACCGGTAGCATGAGGCGGTACCTGCAGCCCAATAAGGTTGCACAGGTAGTCCAGCTCTCCAAGATGAAATACTCTGGGTTCCTCCTGGCACAGGACACATGAAGACAAGCTTCGTACACAGGAATGCAAACACCTCCATCGAACAGGTCAAAGAGCATTCTCCGAGGGAGAGAACCAATGAGTAACATATGGAATAATATTTAGGAATTCTGAGAGCCCAGGAACGAGGGCCCCCCAGCTGTAAACCTGTCATTATGTTTTAAACCCATATCAAAACGATTTACGTTAGCTGAATATACCACACACCTATGGGGCTTGATGCATCAGTTTATCCGGCGCCGCCAATTACCACCACAGGCTAACCCTAATTTTTTATTTTGTTTACTGTGTGGTTTTGATTCCAGTCCTCAATTGGCTGATTTCCATTGAACATTGTTTCAACATTTTGTTCTCAACAATCTATACAATGTAAATCACTAAAGACTTTTAACTTGAATTATTCGTTCATCAAGATCTGATGTGTGATTTAAGAATTCCCTTCATTTTTTGGAGCAGTGTAGTTGAATTATATAGCTAACGGATGGTCTGCTGCTCATATAAATATTTGCTCTGCGTCTAATTATTCTTATGTAGTTCTACTTTTATTTATTTTCATTTTAAGTTACTTCTTATTCTACATTATTTCACCTATGCTCATTTTCATATCATGTACATTATCACTATTTCATCTGAACCATTTAGTAACTTTTACTGGTGTATATCTATATAGTAATGTGACTAGTAATGGCTACTACGATTTTGTGGCTCATTGTCTTGTGGTTTACATTATGCCTTGCTGCAATACCCTTGAAGGAGAAGTCCAAACATCCACAATTGACTACATCGAAAATGAAGCTGTTGTACAAGCTAGTCTTTCCAAAAGAGGCAAACGTAGAATATGTATATAAACAATAATACAAAAAAAGAACTGGACAGCAAGTGTGCCTAATGAGGTTTTCCCCAACCACCTCCATCATATCAATCAATCAAATTCATTTGTATAGCCCATATTCACAAATCACAATTTGTCTCATAGGGGTTTTAACATGTTGTGTCATCCTCTGTCCTTTTCAACAAGAGTAAGGAAAAACTACTAAAAAGCCTTTTAACAGGGTAAAAAGAATGTAGAAACCTCAGAGGGAGCCACATGTGGGGGATCCCTCTCCCAGGTCAGACAGAAGTGCAATAGATGACAAGTGTACTATATATCAAGCAGTCCTGCTGCAATCACAGTCTATGATCAGCAGCCAGCAAGATCATGATTCACCATCAAGATCGGATGCCACTATCGACCACAGTCATTGTCCACTGCCGCCAATTAGGATCCATGATCAGCTGCCACCTCGGTCGTGGTCCACCACCATTATCAGATGCCAACGATAAAGGATCTGCCATTATTATTACGATCAGCCAGCACGATACACAATATACGCCAAACTGGATCCACCATTACGATCTCTGATACGCGATCCACAGATCGTAATCCATGATATGGCCACAGCTGTGGCCCTGGATCTGTGGGCGATAAGGCAAAGGGACTCCAAGGAAGGGTCAAGTCAGAAACATGTATTGATGAGATATGAATTACTTTGATGTGATAAGGATTTGAGAAGAGGAAGGAGAAACTGGAAAGAGAAGCTCCGTGTGTCATGTATCATAAATTCCCTCTGCACCTTAGCGTCATCAGGTGTTTTTGCCTTTTAATCAATGATACAGGTTGAACCTGAGGGTACACTGAGGCTCAAGGTAAATCTGACTTACTACTGGTTTGTATGGCTGTACTATGAAAGCCATGTGTCCCACTCAGTAGATCGGACATCAATACCAATACGTTCTGCTGCACTAATTAATGCATACCGCCAGTGGATGTTATCGACCTTCTAGACCTATAGCAGCATAACTAAGAGCAGGTCTAAGACAAGCCTAGACCAGCTCTAACTGTAAGCTTTATCAAAAAGGAAGGCTTTAAGCCTACTCTTAAACGTACAGAAGGTGGCTGCTTCCCGAACTGAAAGTGAGAGATGATTCCACAGGAGAGGGGCTTGGTGGCTGAAAGCTCTGGCTCCTATTCTACCTTTAGGAGACTTTAGGGACGAGTAAGCCTGAATTCTAGGAGCAGAGGATGTCACACCATATTAAAGCCCTATGAGACGAATGTGTTTTGTGAATATGTGCTATACAAATAAAATTTGATTGATTGATTGATTGATGTGACAGAATTTTGGGGCTGATTGGATAAAATAAAAATCTGTTTCCCAGTGAATGAGTGCCTTTTTTGATTCGAGTAAGCCCTGAAAGAGCAGTACTTGCACACAATGTTGGAGCAGGACCACGGCTTTTTTCCTGCCCAGCCCAGGGTTAATTTTACCTCTAATATTACCATGGTAACATCCTCTCCTCCACAGCTGACCTCTAATGGGCTGCGTCTGTGGGGCATCTCTGACGACCACTGACTCTCCAAAACACACCTTAAGAACAAAAGAAGAGACACGCATCAGGACTGCAGGATGATATAATTTCTCACTCAAACACAGACATTCACCGTTTAGAAAGAGGGGTAAAAAATGTATGAATCCAATAGGGTGACAAAGATCAATTGGATCCCATTTTAATTTAGTGTGCCTTAGCTTTTGAGAGAAACTGTAATGATGAGAATGAATAATTAGCCCTTAATAGAATTTGTGGGTATTTTATCCTGATTGTTACTGCTGAAATTATTGTAAATAAATACTTATGTTGGGCAAGAGTCCCTACTGAACTAACCATGTGGTGGAGTCCACACAATGGGTTGTAAAAGTGAGGCGTGGGGGCCAGCCTGAAGCCAGCTAAAGTTTTCCCTCTAAGATCAAGCATGGAGATTGTATCCTCTGGTGGTAACTTAATCCCTGGGGTCTCCCCAGAAACCCCTGCTCTGCTCCTGGCCGTTCCCACTCTGATCTGACCTCTGACACTCAATTGGCTTAAAGCCAGCATCATCCCATGACCACACCTCAAGGAGGCTGGCCCTCCTCAGGTTAATAAAAGCCCTGACACCCCAAAAATCGCAGCCATTCTCCCTGCTAAGGACTTCGACCAGGGCCCTTCCGGGTCTCCCAGATGTTCCAGCTCTAAAGGGGGCCACTTTAACAAAAGTTTGTTTTATTTTTCATCTCTATTTTCTTTCTTTTATCTTAAGTCAACACTTATTTCGAAAGACTATTTTTGTTTTTAACTTGAAAAGGCCACGCAACAGGAAGCTCATTCGCCGGCCGAGACAAAGACTTTTCTTTTCCACGATCTCCAAAACAACTGTGCCACCGCTGTTCATCACTGCAGAAGAACGACGTCATCCCGTTGAGGACCAAGAAGAATCCGCTCCTATTCGGCCCAGCCAACGCCGCTGCAACAGAGGAACCAGCGCCACCGAGCTTGAGCAGCCAGGATTATTCACTGGACTTCCGGAATATCCGCGCGACATGCACATGCAACACCGTGAAGGTCACAGTAAGAGGCTTATTAATTGTCTGGGCAGAGAACTAGTTTAAATACTTAGCGTGTCATTTATTTGATTGTATGTTTGTTTGAAGATTGCGGATCTATTTTTCAGTCCGTGTTTGAACGCGGCGAAACGATACATCATTTCCGGTTCCTTTGTACCGTGTTGAAATGTTTTAAAGTGCTTCGCGCCGTTATGGAGAGTCTACGACAGCACTGTTATCATCCGACTGGGTTTGCAGAGACTTTGCCGATAAAAAGTTCGGTACACAACTCCAATTTGAGTACCGAGTGGTAAAGTTTCTGTAACCTTGTCTCTGACGATGTTTTGAGAGCTTTCCTGATCTCTCTCTATCTCTATCTCTCTCTCTCTCTCTCTTTTCTCCTAAACCTGTTTTACACACGTCCCGACCTACACTTATACATTTCATGTTATACAGCTAAATCTTGACTAAAAGAGCCTAAATTCATCTCGACGCCGTTCGGCGCCAGAACCAGGAGATAAGAAATCTCTTTGTCTATAAATATTCCTTTGTGTAACTGGCGACCGACCGCCATCTTGTCTTCGACCGCCATCTTGTCATCTTGTCTTCGGCCAGACGACGTCACCACGTTATCTCGTCATTACGCCATAGCCACTCCCCTTTCTCTTCCTTACACACACACACACCCACACACACACATAGAGACACAGACAGGCAGACACACACGACCACACACACACACACACACACACACACATACATAGATACTCAGTATTACATGTGTGACAATTGTGATAAGTGCTGCTGCTGCTGTTGTCATCTTTGAAATATTGGAGTTTGTTAAATGAAGAATCATTGAATGACATTAACTTTATTTCCCTTTTAATAAATATTATTTATAAAGATTATTTGTACATATGTATTTGAATACAGCTGGATTACTATAGCCTGTGCTCAAACTTAAAACCCTTCATTGTTTATTATATAATCATTAATATTGAATATTGAGATTATTAATATAACGTATATCACTTGAGACTGATATTTAAAGATTGACTCGTTGGTCCCTGTAAACAGGGTGGTGCCCCGCAACGATAAGCATTGATTACAGATTGTATTATTCTTAATTGATAATTTTATTGTTTTCATTAATTATTTAACTATTATTAATGGATAACCGTATAATTTCTAATTAATTATTTTACTATTCTTAATTAATAGCTTTATAATTTTTAATTATTTTTAATAAATTATTTTTATTTTAATAATCATTTTTCATGATTATTAATAATTAGACAACGTCAAATCTACTACTACTATTGCACAACACTTAACACGGTAGCATCATACATGTACAATGCCAAAGTGCAAGTATCTTAATTCATAATTAATGAGTAACGGCCAGTATCAAATGGAGTGCATGTGTAGGCTATAATTTAAGTATCCTAAATGTTTTTACTTATTTTTTGTGTCATTGCATCTCAATCATATAACAAATTATAATTTGTAAGCTCATGTGACAGAAACACTTTCAATTTTCTCACGAGGCACTGCATTGTCAAAAAGCATTTGGTAACACTGTGTAACATTTCACTGTAAAAATTTGTTGGGACGAACAAATTTGCACTCTTGCTCTGAGAAATACAGTGCATGGCCCATTATACAACAACTCTCAGCCTGGGCACACACTCCCTTTTTATGCACAAACACGTGCACTCCCATATCCTCCGATTGAGTTAACATCAGCCCTGTTAAAACCTGATAATAAAATCCGTCCTGAGAGATCTAATCACAAGTTGACTACTCGAATTGCATCTATTCACAGACGTACCTATAGTTGTTGGATATCACCTAGAGTATATGCACATAATCATGTCATTTTTGTTCACAAAGTGGTCACAAAGAAATCAGCATATGTGCACTGCGAAGTGTAAATAAACTTGATTTATATCACTGAGTAGGCGGTCCTTCATATGTGACCCAGGATGCATTTGCTTCCACACAGCTCAGAGAATGTGGCTAGTGTGTACGTATGCATGTTCAGACCCCACTTTGTGTTTATTGTTTATTCGTCAGTTCTCGCTCAGAGGTTAGGATATATTAAAAAAAAAATAACTTGAAGCAAGAATGTGTTCACTTGCATCAACATTTTTACCAATGTGTAGTGATATTTTGGAGACTTAAGGAGCTACTTTAAAGCTAGATTATTGATCCACTTCCTTTTTCTTCAATATTTTGAAATAATCAAGTCATCTCAAACACAGACAATTTTGATCAACTGCAGTGCAGCACACATGGTACAAAATTAAATTTCCAAAAGATATTGTACAATATAGTATTGGTGAAGAGAAAATAAGAGGCAATCTCTCCAAAGTAAATTACAGTTCAAAGTAGACTGATAAAGAGCAAGAAAAGGACATAAATCAGATTAGTGCAACAACTTGATTGATCTTACTTATACAGGTTTGCCCTCTTTTTGAGGTTGTCCCTTAGCGATAGAGGAAGGCTGGACCATGCCTGCACAGTAGCCGGTTTGGCTTTGTTTAGACAGGCTGTTGTGCCTTCGAAGGATGCCATTCAGTAATGCATTAAGGGCAACGTGGGATGAAACTGCATTCTCAATATGGTATTTTTTGTTGTTGTGCCTGAAGAAGTGTTTGATGATTCAGAGTCAGAGGTAGTGTCGAATCATCATTGAGAAGGCAAGGTCGTGGGTTGGGTGTTATATGGATTCCAGTCATTTCGACAATGTCGACATTACACCCTTCAAAAATCTATTATCATTTCATCATTGTGCCTGGTACCTGATCTAGGCAGTGAGTGCAGTTAGATTGGTGACCAAAATAATATTCAAAATGTTAAGGAGGAGTGGCATATGTTCTGTGAATTACTTTAAAGTGTATGATTTTTGTTTTTTGAGGTATCTTGCGATCTGGTTCCAGGATATCTTCTGCAAGTTCCCTGTCCCACACCCTTTCCACTAGGGCTGGGTATTGCCTACAAACTCACGATACGATACGTATCACGATACAGAGGCCACGATATGATACGTATCACGATACACGTTGCTTTAGAATAATGACCATGTCCTGCACAGATTTACTACAACAGCTGCTCTTTATTATTCCATATAACAGCAAAGGCGAAGTCTTAGGGATCGCACTCCTGAAAGTTCTTAAAACTATGGCCATTAAAGGATCTTAAAAGTAAAATAAAATTATTATCTTTCTAATCCCCATAAAAAAAAAGGCGAAGCACAGAAAGGATCTTTTGCTCACGTAACTCTTTCCAAGTTCCCCGGATACGGTGTTTTTAATGTCCCTCGTAAGAGCCGAGTCTGTTGCTTGAACATGAGCGCAGTTGCACAGCTGGGCATGTAGGGGTCTTTTCTTCGGACATTACGAGTGTTGCAGCTTTTAGCGGCTTCAGGGCTTTAGCCTCATCTTCAGCACAGGACAGGTCCGCTTCAGTTAAGGTCCACAACTCCTTGGCATTATTCCACACCTCAGTGGAGAGTAAGTAAGAAACAGTGGGCGTCTTGAGTGCATGTTGAGCGGCACAATTCGCACTGCGGGCAAAGCATTTCACGTGCAATAACTCCGCCAATTTTTTCGGTGTTTCTCCCTTGGTTGTTTTGAATTGAGACGTGTGCGGTTTTTGCCTATGCTGCCGCCTTTTGGCATTATTGTGAACTGCACCATAGGTGAAGTTTCGTTTTCAAGACAGCCGTTAGAGCATTTTATGCCCGCATCGGCATGACGATGTCACGATATATCGCCATATCGATTTTTTTAACACAGCCCTACTTTCCACTGCCAATGTCTTCAGTGAATTGTCAAGTCGAGAACTATATACATGTGTAATCATCCCCCAAGAGACATTCTCAGGGTCAATCTACTCTTCCATAGGGTACTTAGAGAAGGGCCTGTTCCAATGCTTTTCGTAAAAGAACGAGGTGCCCGGTGTAGAAGCCATGAATAAGTTAAAAAGTAGAGATGAGCCGGATACTCGGCTGAAACGAGTATCCGGTACGGATAAAGCACTTTTGCCGAGCACGAGTATTATACGAGTAATACGAGTCAATATCTGTGCTCGGACTGAATGAAAATCCTCACACAGCGTCACAGCTTAGGGTTTCTTCAGCTTGAAGTTTGTTTTTATTTCAGTTTGTACTTACTTATTAACCAGTAGAGTTCTGTTAAACGTGGGTTCGTTATGACGTGGTGCTGGTAGAAAGCGACTCGCGTTGCGTCTCTGCCTGTCGGAGATTTTTTTTTATTTTTTTTTTTAAACAGTTTTTTTTTTTACTTCACGCATTGAGTGTCTGACTACTCTCTAGCGTCTGGCTACTCTCTCTCCCCCTCTCTCTCTGCCAGTCGTTTTTTTTTTTTAACCGTCAGTTGGCTCTAACCAGTTTTATTTTACTTCACGCACTGAGTGTCTGACACTTTCTAGGTAGTAGTGGTATAAAAAATATTACAAATTAAGCCACACACACACACACACACACACACACACACACACACACACACACACACACACACACACACACACACACACACACACACACACACACACACACACACACACACACACACACACACACACACACACACACACACACACACACCTGGTGTGGAAATAAATTAAAAAAAAATTAAAATTTAAAAATCATAAAAAAAATTCAAAGTTAAAAAAGAAAGTTACGTTGAGTATGAAAACACTTGTTATTACATTTCACTTCATAATTGCAACAGCATGTGTTGTATTCATTGTTGCAAAACTTGTTCTGTAAATAGTTTGTTTGCTATTGTGATCAAAATCATTGATCTGAAGCTCAATGCTGATGCTGTCCTGTAATAGTTTTCTAATCAGCAATAAATATAACAATTTCTGATCAACCCATATCAATTGCATGCTTAAAATAACATACTGGTTAAAGCCCCGCCCGTTTCAAGACAACCCGGCCTACTTCCGGGTTAAATCCAGCCCACTTCTGGGTTAAATCACAACCCCTTCCGGGTTAAATCACAACCACTTCCGGGTTAAATCACAACCACTTCCGGGTTAGGCCCCGCCCACCCCGAGTACGGATACAGATAATTCATATGGTTTACAGATACGGATAATGCTGTACTCGCTCATCCCTATTAAAAAGTATTTTTATTAGAATAACTTTGTTATGATTTAACTTTAGTAGCACTTAAATGGCACTTACTAATAGCTCTTTGTAGTTTTTGGCTTTCTTGAAGAAATTGTACTTTCTTGATTCTTGTTGTTCTGGGTTTGTACCCTCATGGTTGAATGCACTTATTCTAAGTCGCTGGATAAAAGCGTCAGTTAAATGAAATTTAATGTAATGTAAAAGAGGTAATGGGTTTGTATTTCGGATGGTTTATTTGTTATTCATTGTTTACTAACTATGGTATTAATTTGAAAGGAAATAGATCATTAGGATAGTGAATGGGGGGAAACATTTTTTAGACCCTCATAAAACGTTAAGCAATATTTTCAAATAAAAAGTGACTGAAATATATGAATTCAAGTGTATTTATTCTATTAACTAAACATAAGGTAAATATGCTTTGTATTAATTGTAATGTTGACAAATCGACTAAACATTATTTGACTAGATCACTAAAGTAGACTATGCACGTGTGCGGAAACGTCATGTCGTTACCGACGTGAACCCCAGCCTTGGATGGAGACTACTTATTTTGACTGAGCGGGACAAACGTGACGTCAACCTTATAAGGAAAGTCCTCCCTTTTGCCATTTCTTGTGGTGTAGCAATAGGATTGTTTTATAATTTGCAAAGATAAATATGGTTGTTTTAAATTAGAAATTGACGTACTACACACTGACGTACTACAGTAAGCAAATTGCATCACTTCATGTTTTCTTGCAGCTGGTAGTGGCCACTCTCTCTGAACTAGCTCCTCTGTTATTATAATATTTCTCTTTATTACTACGGCTAAATCGGCAGTCTATAGTTAAACATCCACACATACCAACCCAGTGTTTCCCCTACCATACTATTAGGGGGGCGCCCCGACCTCCCGCCCCCCCCGGAAGATCAAGTTAATTATTTATTTATTTTTATAATATAGATCCAGATCGCCAGAGGCATGTCATTTCTGTCTCTACATGGTCGCGCGTTTAGATTTCTCCTCAGCTCTGTATCGCGCACGGCGGAGCGTTTTTTAAACGCTCCCAGGTGGATGATGGTAAGAGCCAATCTCCTGCGAGCAGCAGCGGGAGTAGCTCTCCTGCTCCAAATGCTGCACGCCTTGCCCCAGACAAGCATCTGTCCGGTCACCACCGGATGACAGGTTTTGACCCAGCTTGGCTATCAGAGTGGAAATACACCCGCTGGCTGTACAAGACTGATCTTCGTAAGTTTTAGACCGGACGCCGAAGCGCTGCACCGGGCAATTCTCAAGCGCGCATACGCCTGGCCGTTCACACGGGACGCATATTTCTCAGCGCCGGTCAGCCCGCGATTCAGCTTTATCCGTTTGTTGTATTTAATCGTGAACGCACCACGCCTCGCCTCCAGCCTGAACCCAACCCCGCTGCGTCACTTCATCATAGCAACAACAAAAACCAAATCGATGTTGTTAAGAAGCTGGTTATGAAAGGGATGACATTACTAAGCAACACTTTAATCTATCACTGTTTAATCTATTTTCATTGGACCATTATTCAAAACCAGCAAATCTGACGTGAAAAGATTTTTATTATAGATAGAAGTTTCAAAGCGGTAATTTAACACAAACGAGGGTTATGGCGAAGTGCTCGATTCTAACTAGTCCTGTTTGATGCTGTGGTAACAGTGATATCAGGTGGTAGAGAAGTCGTTCAGCAATGTGAAGATTGCTAGTAGGATCTCGACTGTTGTCTTCTTTCACTTTATGCGCATGCTCCATGACGTCTTTACAGCGATTTCCACCATAGATATATATATAAAGGCTAGATGTCTCGTCCGCGTTGCCGGCCAACAGAGTCGAACGTCCGCACATGGCGTGGGGGTATTTGGTTTTGCAGCCGGTGATCCCCCGAAGGCCTTTCCAGACTGACGAGGAGTTGTTGGCTGCAAATTCCCTAGTTTCCCTAGTTGATCTTTAAGACCTGACCGATGTTTATCCTCTCTGTGATATCACTGTAGGTGTGAGACAGATTGTTACCTTGAAAAGAAACATAATTGTTTAAGGTTGGTCTATAATGTGACCTGTATTTCTCGATGTCTCTTTTTAGAAATTCAATGTATCGCAACTCAAAAAGATAACCGTAGATACTGTTCGGACGTGCAATTTTCATTATGAGAGATACTGTATTTGCACATTAATACAAAGCCCCTCTCAATATTTGCATCCATATTCTATGATTTACATGTTCAACGTATTATTTGTATCTAGTTCTCACCCTGTGTTACCTTTAATCCTGAGTACTTTTCCTAACTTTTGTTAAGTGTATTTGTTTTGACCCTAGCATACATTGCGTGAAAGATGTCAAGTCCCGTCCATCTGAGAGTTGTTTTGTTGGAGAAGACATCCAAAAACTTAGCCTCATGTCAAGGATACCAGTGTTTGTTGATCAAGATTGTTTTTTGGGGGGGAACAGATCAAGATGGCGGCGTAGCCTGAAAGCTCCACACAACCGAACACAAACTTTAGAAAAACCCCACAAATGCACCGATAATTTTCGAGCAAACAGAGCGCCTCTTGATATGTCAGAGTCATCCGAATCGAAACCCTACGATATTTTCTCCAGAGCACGCAAAGCAAGTATCGTTGCGGCAACAACTTCTCCGGCAGTGACGACGGTGGCTACTGAAGCTAACAGCATGGCTAATATATCTGACGTGCTGGCAGAACTGAAGTCCCTCCGCTCGGACTTCGGATCGAAACTGGACAACATTGATAACCGTTTGTCGGATGTGGCAAACTCAATTGTGGGAATTGAAGGTAAACTTTCAGATGTGGAACGGGACGTGGCTGCAAATGCAACGCGCATCGGAGAGGCAGAAACACGTGTAGCAACAACAGAAGACAAGCTGCAGCACACTCAAGAGGCACTCGCCTCAGCCACTAAACGAATTGCCTATCTTGAATCAAAAACAGAAGATTTGGAAAATCGAGGCAGAAGAAAGAACCTGCGGATTTTTGGTCTACGTGAACGAGCTGAAGGAAATAAGCCACTCTTCGACTTTGTCAACGACATGCTACCGCGATGGCTCGGCTGTCCTGATAAAATGTTCACTTTGGAGCGAGTTCATTGCACACTGGCACCGGTCAAACCTAACCAGAACCGAGCAGTTCTTGTCCGCTTTTTGAAGTTACAGGAGAAGGAATTTGTGTATCGCGAAGCAAAGAAGCGAGAAATCATGCACGACGACTGCAAGCTTTCTTTCTCTCAGGATCTGTCTGCAGAAACGGTCCGTATTCGGCGAGAATTTGCCCCGGTTGTCAAGCAGTTTGTGGCCACGGGAAACTTTCGTGGATTTCATCACAATCCTTGTAAATTGAGAGTGCTTCACAATGGAAGAATTCATCTCTTTTCAGAACCGCAAGAAGCCGAGAAGTTCTACCAAGGCATGGAACGACCTGCATAAACACTGTACAGACCGCACGGACGTGATGCACAGTTCCTGAAGTTACGACGGACATTGAACGCACCAAGAAGGTAAACAACAGTTGAGTCAGGTATCATAAATGATATACAGAGACTAATAAAGACTGTTTCTTTGTGTTAGGGTTACTAAATGTTATACTGAAAAGACAAGGAATGGTTCAAACTTTTAGGTGGGGACAGAAATTCAAGTAGGGAACATGATTTAAAAAAACAAACAAAAAAAACAACAACAATTAGGATAATTTTCCTAAATTATCTTATTTGATTATTTTCTGTGGTACAACACATAAGCCAACGTTATTTCTGGTACAGCATTGTTTAATGCAATCAATCTTTTTTTTACATTTTTTATTTCACGAACAGAGTTGGCTTTAACTGAGTACAGAGAAAGGGGTTAATGTTAAAATACGAGACATTAGGGTTGTTTGGACTCATGGCTGTTCTGTCCAGGGTCAAGGGCACGCAGACTAGCTGCTCCTCAATATTAGTGGATCAGCATCCTCCAGAGCTGGTTTATTAAAGGGGGTGTGGGAAGGCATTTCAGTGGAAATGCCAGGGGGTGGGATTGGATTTTTTTCTCGTTTTGGTTATTACTGTTCTAGCTGTTCTTGCGTTTTTTCTTTTCCCCTCCAATGTGTGTTATATTTTTGTGTATGGTTTTGGCAGAATCAGCAACATTTATAACATCACCAGGATATCAGAAGATGTTATCGGTGGCAAAAAACTTAGTCTGTGAATAATTCTGAAATTAAGATCACTAGTTGGAATGTTAGGGGGCTTAGAAAATTGACTAAATTGAAACAAGTTATAAATAGGTTGAAACATCTCAGGTCTAAAATTGTTTTCTTACAAGAAACCCATTTGATGGCCCCTGATATACCTTGTTTGAAAAAAAGATGGCCAGGCCAAGTGATTTTTTCTTCTTATAATAATTATGCTCGAGGTGTTGCTATCCTCGTACACAAGTCAGTTCCATTCCAAATTACTCAAACTATTCAAGATCCAACTGGTAGATATGTGATTGCACAAGGAAACATTATGTCACATAAAGTTAATCTCATTAATATTTATGGTCCTAACGAGGACATGCCGTCTTTTTTTGAAAAATTACTGTTGACTGTGTCTACCTTAGACGGTCTCTATATTTTCGGGGGGGACTTTAATTGTACGTTGAACCAGTAATGGATCGACTAACTGGAATTGATACCTCGCACGTACAGACGAGGACAAAACTGACTGAATTCATAAAAGATTTAAGGCTAGTCGATGTATGGAGAGGAAAAAATCCAAACAAAAAAGAATTTTCCTGTCACTCTTCTACTTATAAAACATACTCACGTATTGATTATTTCCTAATATCTGTTGAACTGCTTATTAATGTCACAAACGAGCATAGTGATTAGTGATCATGCAGCTGCCTCAATGGAAATATGCTTAGGCATATTTGCTCAACATTCTCAGAGATGGAGGTTCCAGGTATATTGGTTACCGGATCCATCCTTTCTTAAATTCATAGGAGCCTGCATAGATAACTATTTCCTACTAAACACGGATGAAACAACCGCCAGTGTAAGATGGGAAGCATTCAAGGCATATATAAGGGGAGAAATTATTAAATATACAAGCTCAAAGACTAAACAGAACAAAAAGGAAATGCAAACATTGGAGGGACAGATTAAAACACTAGAATTAGATCTTTATGAGAATAATGACGAGGACAAACAGCAACAATTAACAGTAATGAGAGCTGAATACAATAAACTCACAACTGACAAGGTTGCTAAAAACCTCTTATGGACCAAGCAAGCATACTATGATCAGGGTGAAAAGCCAAGCAAACTACTGGCTTGGCTTAACAACAGACCCAATTGAAATTAATGCTACCTTCAGAAACTTTTATGAACTATTGTACAAATCAGAATATGCAGGAGCTACACAACAACAAGCATTTCTCGATCAGCTACAGTTCCAGAACTTATCTGAAGATGAATAGGAGGCACTGGACGGAGAGTTGAGGATCTTTATGAGGCCATGAGCAGTATGAACAGTGGGAAAGCACCTGGTCCCGACGGGATACCTATAGAATTTTATAAGAAGTTTAAACAGAAACTTGCGCAACCTTTATTAGATATGTTTAAGGAATCATATAAAACAGGAACTCTTCCACCATCGTTAAGATTAGCTATGATAACTGTGATACTAAAGCCTGACAAATCACCAACCAGTTGTTCATCTTTCAGGCCCATTAGTTTAATGGGATGTGATACAAAAATATTATGCAAAGCACTCTCTAAAAGATTAGAACAATATTTTACTCAATATACTCAATATACTCAATATACTCAATTGGTTGGTGATGATCAGAATGGTTTCGTATTACAATCATTCAATCATCCAATCATTCAATAGAATAGAATGGAAATACCTTTTTGATCTGCTGCCCAGATATGGTCTAGGAGAAACATTTCTCAAATGGATTAATGTACTGTATACAAACCCAACAGCAGAAATATTGACTAATAATACAATTTCTAAACCTTTCAGTTTACAATGCTCAACCAGGCAAGGCTGCCCTTTGTCTCCTCTGCTTTTCACTTTAGCAATAGAACCTCTCGCGATCGCAGTAAGGACACGTAGGAATATGTCCGGCATCAGGATTTGGGACATAGAGCATCATATAGCATTATATGCTGATGATATAATTTTTTTCTTAACGAACCTGAGGAACAGTATTCCAAATTTGACTACTTTACTCGAAAACTTTGGCGAGTTTTCTGGATATAGAATAAACAAATCTAAGTCAGCATTGTTATTCCTAAATGAAGAAGAAAGACGCAATCCAAAAATAAATACACCATTTATGGCCACGCAAGATGGATTTAAATATCTGGGTATTAAGATTGCCCTCTCGTAGACGAAGTGACAGAAAAGTTGGACCGGTGGTCTGAATTGCCGATATCAATGATTGGTCGTATAAATCTTATTAAAATGTCTATTATACCCAAATTTACATATCTTTTCCAAGCACTCCCGCTTCCATTACCAAGTAACTTCTATAAAAAAACTGATTGTATATTTAGCCAGTTCATTTGGAACAATAAAAAGGGTAGAATCCGGCTCAAGGTATTATATTTACCCTATGAAAGGGGAGGACTTCGGGTCCGAAACCTGAAATGGTATTATTGGGCTACTCAATTAAGTTCTGCAATGTACTATTTTTCTTCATCCACACCACCTGCTTGGGTAAATATTGAACAAAAATCTGTGTCAGATTTGCCCATAAAGCAGTATTTATATTCCTCAGATATCAAGACACTGAAAAAACAGACAAGAAACCCTTTTGTTAAAAATACTATATCAGTGTGGTATGCAGCACATAACTTTGTTGATGAAACATTAACTTTGTCACAATTTACTCCTATCTGGGGCAACAGACAATTCAAACCTGGTAGATTGGATGGGGGATTCAAATTATGGGCAGAGAAAGGAATTGGGACCGTTTCGGACCTTTATTTTGAAGGTACCCTTCTCAGATTTGATCAACTTTATCATAAGTACGGAGTTCCTCAAAAACATTTTTTCAAATATTTGCAATTAAGAAGTTTTATAGAATCTAAATCTGAGACATTCATGGCCACACCCCCGCTATCGATTATTGAGGAAACGGAGATTAATAATTTGAATGGTAAAAAACATACATCTAGATTCTATAACCTTTTAGCAGAGTACTCAACAGAATCAGCATCAGATAAATTAAATGTGTGGAGAATAGACACACAAGAAAATATTAGTGAAGAAGATTGGGGAAGAGCATGTTTAAAAGCGCAATATAATTCAATTAACACAAGGTTAAAATTGATTCAGTATAAGTGGTTAATGAGGGTTTATATAACCCCTGCAAAACTCCACCATATCTCCCCTAACATCCCGGATGTTTGTGTTAAATGTCTGACTGAAAAGGGAACTTTGATTCACTGCCTATGGGAATGCTCTAAGATTTTGGTATTTGGGGAAAATGTAGTTAAATGTTTATCACGGATGGTTGAGTGTAACATTCCTTTGACGTCAACAATATGTACAGTTGCACTCAGAAATATTCAACCCCCCAAAGATTTTAAGGATTTATCAATTAAAGTTGACAGAATCTTGCTCTTTGAGCAAGATTGCTTTGAGCGGGAGTGCTTTGAGCAAGATTCTGCTTCGGATGACTTCTTTATGAGTTGAGTGATACAGAAAATCAACATGGAAAATGCATGATGTAGTATTTGTGTGTAGCAGTATATTTTGTTAAGATAGCCATGTCACAATTATTCAACCCCTATATAATATTGTTGTTTTTAAAGCTGTCTGGCAGTTATTTTGTCCTAAACTTGAGTTGAAACATTATTAAGCCTTGGGGAACTCTATACTGATCCTTCATTTGCTTCAGCTGTGATGCATATATAAACCCCACCCATGAAGGTATTCAAAGTGAGTTGCAATCATGGGAAAGACAAAGGAGCTTCCACAAAAGCTGAGAGAGAGGATTATTTCATCACACCTGAAAGGCCTTGGGTAGAAGAAGATTTCCCTCAAAAATTATATTCCAAGAGACACAATTGGGAACATTATAAGGAAGTTTAAAACTGATGGAGCAGCTTCAAACCTGCCTGGCCGTGGAAGAAAGCCCAACATTTCATCTAGGACCCTCAGCAACTTAGTCAGAACAACTCAGATAAACCCCTGTGTGACTGCAAGACACCTACAGGATGACCTGATGAAGGCTGGTACAAGTGCGACAGTGGCAACTACAAGACGTGCACTGAATAAAAAAAGGACTTCATGGCCGGCTTCAAGAAACACTCAGCTCTTGACCACAAGGAACATCAAAAGTCGACTAGAATATGCCAGGAGGAATTTGGATAAGACTACTGAGTTTTGGGTGACAGTTCTATGGACTGATGAAACCAAACTGGAACTGTTTGGACGTATGGACCAGCGGTATGTCTGGCGTGTGAAAGGCCAGGCTTAAGCCTGAAACATGCTTCTGCGACTGCGTCTGCGTCTTTTCACGCCGCTGTGGCGCAAGACTCGTTGTCATTCATGCTTCCCCAACCGTTGCGCGTCTTACAAAGCAATTCCGCGCCAGAACACTAGGCGGAGTAATGCTTTTTGTCGAAGCCTGAGAGACGCCTTCTTTCTTCTTCATCGATTGTTTATTTACATAGCTACTGCGGCTCCTTGTAGCCTTTTTCAGGCGGACAAATACGCCAGTCAGTGACGGGTTATACAAGTGGACATACTTTCGGATCTCTTCTGCCAAACGCTCTTCTATTTGGTCCATATTCATTCTTCTAAATCTCCCGTTGTTTCTGCCTGTATTATGGGGCATGAAACCGGAAATGCAGCTCCAGAAGGGATCTAGAGCAGACCAATCACAGCCTTGCGGGCTGAGTGAGCTTGCGGAGCTTTGCCGTAAATTTTAGAAAAGGGGGTCGACACCCGTCAGCACGTAAGGAGGGATACATAAGCACGTAAGGGACCTGGAAGGGCTCTTGCGCTTACGGGCCCGTGAAAACGCAGAAGCATGTTTCAGGCTTTAGGACCAGAAGAATACCATCCCCACAGTCCAGCATGGAGGTTGGTCAAAGATGATGTTGGGCTGTTTTTCTGCGGAAGGAACTAGCAATCTTTATTGTGTACATGGCATCACGGATTCACAGAAATACCAGGCCATTTTAAAGAGGAATGTGATGCCTTCTGTTGACAAATTAAACCTTGGTGATCATTGGACTTTCCAGCAAGACAATGATCCAAAGCAAAACCTCCAAGTCCACCAAAGCTTGGTTGAGAAAAAGATCCTGGAACGTCCTGGAATGGCATTCACAGTCACCAGATTCATATTTGATTAAAAATCTTTGGTGGGATTTAAAGAAGGCAGTTGCAGCATGGAAGCCATCAAACATCACTGATCTAGAGGCTTTTGCACTTGAAAAATGGGCAAAGATTCCAATTGAGAGGTGTAAGAAGCTTGTCTGCACTTACCGAAAACATTTTTTAGAAGTTATAAAAGCTAGAGGATGCGCCACAAAGTACTGAAGCTGGGGGGTTGAATAATACTGCACATGCACATGTGTTGAAAGAGTTACATTTTTCATTTGAACTTCCAAGTTAAGTCAACTTCTGTTGTCAAAATAACTAAAATACGTATCAATAAATATCCTTTGTTGTTTGATGAGGTTTTTTTGTCATTTATTGTCATTATCTGTCATCCATATCACTATAATGTCTATTGAGGTGAGGGGGTTGAATATTTCTGATTGCAACTGTATACTTGGAATATACTCCAAAGACTCCATCAGAACAACGAAGCAATCGAAGATGGTTGACTTTGGACTTCTCCATGCAAGGAGAGTGATTGCACTATATTGGAAAAATGTAGAACCACCATCACTGGCAATATGGAAGAAGGAGTTGATGACTTGTCTTGGACTGTAGAGATTGACATACATTGTTAAAGGTAAACAGGAGGAGTTTGCTTGTATTTGGGAATCATTTATGTCATTTCTGACCAATGAAACGGATAACACTGACTGAATAACAGGTTGTGAAATGATCCTGCCTTTTTTTTTTTGTTTTGTTTGTACGTCTTATTCTTATTTATTTACTTTACTCCATTAGTTTGATGTCTGTTGTCATTGTCCATGTTATTTTTTTTTTTTTCCTTGTCTGTGTGAATGAGTGGCTGTTCGAGGGGATATAAATGAAAATGTTTGTAAATTCTTCATAAAGTTTGATATGCACTTGAAACTTCAATAAAAAATATTGTTAAAAAAAAAGAAGATTGTTTTTGCTTTCCAATTTTCGCTCAAAACTTTGCAAGACTGGACACCCAGAGGTCAGTGTAAAATCTCCGACCACTTATTTATCTCTTACTCTCTCCCATCTCAAACTGACAACCCTACCACATCAAAAGACTCTGTACCTGTCCGTCGCAACATTCGTTCCCTCTCTCCCGCCTCTCTAGCCTCCTCTGTTTTATCAGCCAGCCCTTCCACTTACTCTTTCTCACTCATACATCCTAAATCTTCCACAGACATACTCCTTTCAACTCTGTCCTCATCTCTTGACTCTTACGTCACGACAGGTCCGCAAGTCCTCCCGAGCTCCGTGGTTGTCTGACTCAGTGCGTGCCGACAGAGCCACTATGCAAGCATTAGTAAATAAATGGTGGAAATCTAAAGACCTGGAAGACCTGCTCGCTTATCAGTCAACTCTCTCCTCTTTCTCTGCCTCTATTTCCACAGCCAAAAGCACTTTTTACCAAACTACGATTCAATCCTCATTTTCTAACCACAAACAACTCTTCTCCATCTTTTCCAACCTCCTTGACCCCCCAGTCCCCCTCCTCCTTCCTCCCTTCCTACCAAGCTACTTTGTCCACTACTTTACAAAAAAGATAGAGGACATACGCTCCCCATTTTCTAATCCTCCTTCTATAACTACATTTCCATCAACTTCATCTTCATCCCCTTCGCTTTCCTCTTTCTAACCCGTCTCCCAATCAAGTTCTTACCTTGGTAACCTCCGTCCGCCCGACCACCTGCCCCCATCCCATCTCACATTCTCCAGTCTATCACTACTGACCGTCTTCCTTTTCTCACCCATCTTATCAACTCTTCCCTGTCAACTGGCTGTTTCCCTAACTCTCTGAAGGAGGCAAGAGTAAATCCATTCCTGAAGAAACCCACCCTCGACCCCTCTGAAGTAAATAACTACAGCCCTGTCTCTCTTCTTCCCTTTCTTTCTAAAACTCTCAAGAGCGCTATCTTTAATATACTCTCCTCCTATCTCCACTATAACAACCTTCTTGACCCTCACCAGTCTGGTTTCAAGGCAGGCCACTCAACTGAGACTGCCCTCCTTGCTGTCTCTGAGAAACTTCACACTGCTAGAGCAGCCTCTCCCTCCTCTGTATTTATCCTTCTAGACCTCTCTGCTGCATTTCACAGTGAACCACCAGGGGTCGAATTTATAACCGTTGCGTACGCACAAAACGGGGCCTGAAATGTGCGTACGCCACTTTTCACGCCAAAGTTGGGATTTATAAAAACGAACTTGACGGGAAAATGTGCGTATATTCCAGGGGGTCGGATTTATAACCGTTGCGGATGCACAAAACGGGGCCTGAAACGTGCGTACGCCACTGCTCACGCCAAAGTTGGGATTTATAAAAACGAACTTGACGGGAAAATGTGCGTATTTCTAAGCAAACTCTGACCCATGCGTACGGACGTTTTGGAGACGGGAAAGTGGCGATGCAGACATGAGGTGTTGAATTGAAGCAGATTATTGATCCAATTCATCATTTACATTAAAACCAACATCTTAGTTTTGCAAGCGCGACATATCTGCTCCACCAGAGTCTTTTAATTTAAAAATATATAAAACTTACAGCAAATTACGTTCAGATTCTATTTAACAGTGGAGTTACAGAGCCGAGTCATTAATAGTTAATAATATCTTCTAACACTGTGCGTGTATCATCATATCGCTGCAGTGAACGTGACCGTGCCACAGAGCGCACGGATCACAGAGCGCACAGGAGATCACTTAAGAAATGAAGACACTTTCAAAATAATCTCCCAGTGGAGGTAAGGATCCACTGATGTGAGGGAATCGGTCCGATGCTGTAAATAAATAAATACTGCCGTGACAGTGGTGCGGGGATCTGTGTGATGTGTGCACGTGAATGGAAGGACAAGGAGGAAGAGAGGGTTCAGCGATTTCTAATCTCACACATTGTGTTATCCCCAGCAGCGCCAGAGTATCAGTGTATTTTCTTTATTAGTGACATCACTGCTGTTCCATAAAATCGTTCTTCACCTCCACCTCACTAACAAACAGCTCGATGTCAGTGTCAGAAAGTTTCACTTCCTCTTCACATCGATTGATGCCGTGCCTCCGTCAGGACTCACGGTGGAAACCCATTGGTCAGCGGCATCATTTAATATTCGTTCCGTTGACCATTGACCATTCATGGTTGAAGGTGGGCGTGTGGAGGGCGGATTTGGAGGCAGATCCACGTACGAATGTTTCCAGGTGGACTGTGAACATTGCGTTCAGGTGTGCGTACACACACTTTTAGTAAGAATCCTACGCAATCCTTTATAAATCCGACCCCAGATCCTTATTTCCTCCCTTCAGGACCTGGGTGTCTCAGGTTCTGCTCTCTCCCTGCTCTCTTCCTACTTCAATTGCAGCACTTATCGGGTGACTTGGAGAGGATCTGTGTCTGATCCTTGTCCTCTCAGTACTGGAGTCCCTCAAAGTTCCATCCTGGGTCCCCTCCTCTTCGCTCTGTAGACCAACTCTCTCGGCTCTGTCATTCACTCACATGGCTTTTCCTACAATAGCTATGCTGATGACACCAAAGTAATCCTTTCTTTTCCCCGATCTGAAACCGTTAGCAGCACGTATCTCTGCCTGTCTGACTGACACACTACCGGAAAATTGACTTTTACAAGACTGAACTACTTTTCCTCCCAATGAAAGACTCTCCCACCCATGACCTGACTATTAACTTTGACAACTCCGTGTTAACCCCCAGTCAGACTGCTAGGAACCTGGGTGTGACACTCGACAGCCAACTCTCCCTTACTGCCAACATTACTGTAACAACACGTTCCTGTAGATTCATGCTGTACAACATCAGTAGAATACGCCCCCTTCTCACTCAGAAGGAGGTGCAGGTTCTGGTCTAGACCCTGGTCATCTCACGCCTGGACTATTGTTACTCCCTCCTGGCAGGTCTACCTGCTAGTGCCATCCGACCTTTGCAGCTCATTCAGAATGCAGCAGCTCAACTGGTTTTTAACCTACCTAAATTCACTCACACTACTCCGCTCCATCACTCCCTTCACTGGCTACCAGTGGCTGCCCGCATCCGTTTCAAAACATTAGTACTTGCGTACCGTGCTGTGAACGGATCAGGTCCAGTCTACATCCAGGACATGATCAAACATTACACCCCAGTCCGTTCTGTCCACTCTGCTTCGGCCAATCGGCTTGTTGCTCCCTCACTGCGAGCTAAACACTCTCACGACTGTTCGCTGTCCTGGCTCCTAAATGGTAAAATGAGCTCCCTATCGACCTCCGGACATCGGAAAGTTTACAAATCTTCCGCCGTCAAACTAAAAACATACCTCTTCCGACTATAACTTGAATACAATTTTGAAACTAACAATTTAGTAGCACTTAAATGACACTTACCTATAGCACTTTGTATTTTTGCTTTATTTTTGAAAAAATTGTACTTTCTTGATTCTTGTTGTTCTGGGTTTGTACCCTCGGGGTTGAATGCACTTATTGTAAGTCGCTTTGAATAAAAGCAACAGCTAAATGAAATGTAATGTAAAAAAAGACAGGAGGTTGTCCAGGATGCACCTGTGATCTCTTAACTTGTAAACAGATGGCCTGCTTTGTTTACTGTGAGTGAAGTGAGTATTGATATTTTGCCCACTGCTTTGCTGATGTATAACTGCTTACCATATTTGTGTACTGATATTATTTTTCCCCTGGGGAAAAGGTCATTCCATATACTTTTTTAATTGTTTGTACAATAAATCCATTATAAAGTGTTGTTTTCCCAATTGTTTTCATGTGGATAGCATTTCTGGAGAACATTTATTATAAAGGGAGACTCCACTCACTTTTACAATGGGACAAATATTTGATCTCTAAAAGCGGTGGCATATCAGCATTATGCCATACTATCAGTTAATCAAATTGTCAGATTTTGTGTAGCTGCACAACTTTGGTATTGATGGATTGTACAGTTTGGGATTAGCTCAACGACAATGGTGCTAGCCCAGGCAGGCCAAATGTTGGCCTGCCTGGGCTAGCACCATTGTTACAGGTAAAATACAGGTAAAATCAGGTATGTTTGTTTAAAAAAAAGCTCCATACATCGACAACATGCCTGACACAAGCTGGTTCATAAGCAGGGCCAAGTCTGCAGATTTTCATTCCAAACAGAATGTAAGGCAGGTGATTTCACCGATTCCTCCTCTCTGCTTAAGATAAGATAATCAATGAATTCAGGTGCTATAGTATTTGGTTGAAATGAATACCTGACTGTTGGCTCTCCATGGAATATGGGTCCATGGCAACAAAGCATGCTTCGGCAAGTAAGAAAATTGAAATCTTACAGTGTGGATAGCGTATGTGTACTGGACTCAGTGAGTGATACTGTTGTCCTTCATTTTATGACACCATGTTGGTAGCAGTTTGGCTCAGTCCGTAAATACAGACAGCAAATATAGGCACCAGAATGTAAGATAAAGACAACTCCCCATTCAAGGAGTGAGGGCGCTACTTAGGCTGGTTGCAATTCAACTCCCCAAGGGAGTTAAAAAGATGGTGACCAAGTGCCATTGCGTCACTGTTTGTCCTTTTTTCAGCTCAGAAAACAAAACAACACCTTGTTTAGGTGTGTATCTCTTTTCTTTCACTGTTTCTCTCACAGATAAATGCTCCCTTTACAAAATAATACAAGCTTTTACTTATTGAAACATTATACAGTATAAACTAACAGCTGTGACAACTATCACATCAAATTGCTTTGGCTGGACAGTGAACATCTCAAGTGCAAAAAGAGTAAACATGGCGCTGGCACAAATACTACTTGAAAGATGAAGGTAGATCTCTGAAATGTTTTATAAGTAGAATGAAATCTGAGTCAAAATTGCACAACATGTAAACATAGTAAACCATTCATAGTTATTCTTGTGCACTTGTGCACTAGTGAACATCATTTACTCCATTACAGGTTTTTGCAAGAAAGACAAGTCTGTCCACCACGTCTGGCTTTAAAGCTGCTCTATGGCAGGACACAATATTGCCACTTGTACTAAAAGCACGCCACGAGGGCGAGCTGGTGGCAGGAATACAGAGGTAGAGTTTGAGAAAAGTACTTTCTGCCAGGGAGCTCGTACCTGTGGTCTCACACTTTGATCAGTTTCCTGAAGCCGTCCCTCTCCACTGTGCTCAGGGGCATCATATCTTTAGCTAAGCAATAAGTAATAGCTCTCTTTATATTTTTGCCCCGCTTCGATTGTTTTTCATATGGGGCAATGGCTGCAAAACACGACTGGATGGACTGTTGTTTTGCTAACAGAACAGAATCGTTCCCGTTAGCGATGCGACCGCCGGCATATTTTGCAGACCGGCTTCGTCTTCTCCTCGTCATTTTTGCCGTATCCAAACCACGTCCACACAACTGACGTCGCGTTACCCTTTTTTCAGACAATCTCTTCGGTTTCGGGTGATGTATTGATGTCGCTTTCACATTCGGCATTATTTTCGCTGTCCCCGACTTCAGTTTCACTCATTTTTTTTCAGACTGCTAGGAACCTGGGTGTGACACTCGACAGCCAACTCTCCCTTACTGCCAACATTACTGTAACAACACGTTCCTGTAGATTCATGCTGTACAACATCAGAAGAATACGCCCCCTTCTCACTCAGAAGGAGGTGCAGGTTCTGGTCTAGACCCTGGTCATCTCACGCCTAGACTAATGTTACTCCCTCCTGGCAGGTCTACCTAGTGCCAATGATGTCTTCGGCTTCGGGTGATGTCGCTTTCACATTCGGCATTATTTTCGCTGTCCCCGACTTCAGTTTCACTCATTTTTTCTCCTTTTTCCAACTTCGTTCTCTCTTTTTCTCTCTCTCGCAACTGCAGCTACTCTCACGATGGGAAGTGGGCGTGTTGTGTCCTACCTGCAGACAGCAGCCGGCAGACTCCGACTCTGTTGTTGCGCTTACTTTTGCCACGTGAGATCGAATACATGTCACAAGGAGATAATCAAAATCAATCAAAATTTTATCGCGATCCCAAATCGAGATCGAAAAATCACCCAGCCCTACTTTACTTTATTCACAAAGCAGGTGATGAAAAGGACAAGCCGGAGGACGTTGAAGTGGTGATTGGGGGCATTGATGCATTTGTGCCATACTGTTTGGGCTGATTTATACACTCAACCTGAGATATCCCAAGGATCTCAAGTTCACATTTGAGTTCTTCCAGACAGTTTTGATGAACTTGGATGGCAACAAACTGTCCCAAAAGGTCCAGACTTGATTTGTTGAATATTACCATTTTGATGACCTGGTAAAATCACTGGAATGAGCCCCCCCCTCACTAGGTCAAGTGTTTAAACAATTTTTGTAGCAAACACTAGAACACCTATTTTTTCTCCGATTTGTATTTCTTGCCATCTTCTTTTCCACTTAATGTGTGAACTTGCTGACTCTTAAGATTTCTTGGAGCCTTTGGTGGAGGAAACTGCTCTTAGACCTTTAGGTCATTTTCTGCATTGATATTTCCTAGTATCATCTGTTACATATCACTGTTATTTGTTCAACAGCCACCTAAAGCAGCAACTGGGACTTTTATCTTATAAAAATGTCCTTGAATTATCACTATAAATGCTACCAAGTGACAATTGAGATACCTCAGCAAAAATCAGTCTGAAAAGGAAGGCTGTTTACAACGGACAAATTAATATCATCATGAGTTATTTTAAAATGTCATCTAAGGAATTCCACCATGTGGGAATGGAGACTCCTTTGTGTAATGTCAATTTAATTTGATCCAAGATGGTTTTAAATTGCACATTGTCAATATTGGTATGTGCAGAGCGTTACAGGTTTATATGGATTTGTTCTCTTATCTCACCTTCTCCAGCACCTGGAGCTGGTCCACAAGGGCTTAGCCAGATTGAGTAAAGCAGACAGTTATATAGGATGTGAACAGATTTTGTCATCTGTCCATGAGATTGTCATCACAGCTTTCATAACACACCCTAAAACTTCCTAACTGTTGCAAATGTTAACATGCCTCTGCTTTATTGTGCAACTTTGAATGCTGGTGCCAATAAGCTGGGATCACATTAGCCTCCCTCATAGTGATGTTATTAGGAGTGCGTTCTTGGAATTAAGACTCAATAGTTAATTTGTTTAAAAGGGTTAGTAGTTTTCTTATTTGGTTCTGCTTTTGCCAATTAGTTCTTTGGAGAATAATGCAACCCCCGAAAAACTGATTCTTCCAAAGGGTGTGTTATTAGTTTAGATGTATTTTTTGGTTGAATCCTTAATGTAACGATTCTTACATCAAAGATTGATAATTGAGTCTTGTGCCTTTCCATTGAAGTTTGTGGTACAATACATAACTTGGCCTTGCGCATTTATTCCAGATTTTGTCATGTACTGGAAAACCTATCCTATTTGTAAAATTTCAACTGAAATTCATGTTCCTAAAAGTTTCATGTTTGTCAGATAAAGATACAAATCCATGCATAACCTAAAGTTTTGTAAGTAATGTTGGGTTTACTGTTCATTGGAAAACCTGGTGCACTATGTAGTTTGGGTAATGTGTTTAATTTGACCATTGCACATGTTTCTTGGCAATGGCAGGGAATTGAATTGCTGCTGGAAAAGATTTTGAAATTTTTACTATTGGCCACGTTTGTATTTAAATTGATCTTGCAATAAAGTTCGCAACACTGTGCTTGTATGTGTTGCTTTGTGATCTATTACATAAGATGGAATAACCAATTGGAAATTCATTGCTCTTATGTATAATACTTTGTTAATGTAGAAATTACCCTTAACTTTAAATGTAATAACTAAATAAACATGTAAGGTTTATGTAGAAGTTTACATTTACATCAAAACTGTATCAAATCTGAATTAAGTTAATGTATTTACACTGATTGAACATGATAGAAAAATTTTAAAATGCACAAAGCAGAGCAGCAGCAGAACAACAGCTTCAGCGGACAGGAACATTAAAAGTTATATGCCTGCCTAAAAAGGTGGGTTTTAATGCAAGATTTAAAAAGAGTGATTGAATTTGGGTTAATGTTCCTGATGTCAGGGGATAGGGAGTTCCAGAGGTGAGGGGCAGAGTGGCTGAAGGCTCTAGATCCCATGGTGGACAGATGGAATCGGGACGGTCAGGCTGATGGAGGAAGCAGACCTGAGCGATCGGGTAGGGGCATTGATATGGAGGAGGGCCGATTTTATAGTCAATGCGGTGTTTAATAGGAAGCCAGTGAAGTTGATGTAGAACGGGGGTGATGTGACTGATGGATGGTCTTCTAGTGACGATACGGGCAGCAGCATTCTGTACCAGTTGAAGTTTATGGAGGAGTTTGTGTGGGAGACCAAAGAGAAGGGAATTGCAGTAATCCAGGCGGGCGGTGACAAGGGAGTGAACCAGGATTGCGGCGATGTTGGGAGTGAGTGAGGGGCGGAGGCGGTTGATATTGCGGATGTGGAAGTAGGCAGACCGGAGTGTTGTTGATGTGGGTATGGAATGATAGGGTGCTGTCGAGGACGACACCCAGGCTCTTAACCTGAGGAGAGGGGGAAACCAAGGAGTTGTCTATGGTGAGGGTGAAACTGGGCTGTTTGGTGAGGGTGTGCTTGGAGCCAATGAGGACTGCCTCCGTTTTTTCATTGTTCAGTTTCAGGAAATTGGAGGGAAAACCAGGATTTGATTTCCTTTAAACAGGCACAGAGGGAGGACATGTAGGTGACCGGGGGGCCCTGGAGCCGCGCCGCCCCGGAGCTCGGCTTGCTTTTCAGGGGAGCGATTTTCAGGTCCGCCGCCCGCACCGTGGTCACCGGGGAGATGAGCTCGCTCTGTGTGTCCGACACGTCGGCCGAAGACTTTGGGACCCTGTAGGTGATGCAGGCTTGCTTCGCTATCTTCTGGATCGGAGGAGTTTTGTGGTCCCGCGGCATTCTTGATGCGGGTGAGGAGAGCATCCCAGAGCCCTACTCTGTTTCGCACGTTTTAATCGCGCACGTTGCGATTAGAAAATCGCGTTTTATCATATCGCGATTTTATCGCAAATGCAATTAATCGTTCAGCCCTAATCTCTTTACATCACTTTTGTGATCAAATTACATGGAAAATGTACATGTAATTGAAATACATAAAGTCAATGTTTTAGGAGTAATTCTTTTTTGAGTGTGTGGGGGGACAGAGGGTGAGTGGGAATGCTGTTTTTTTGTTGACCGCTAAACTTCACTATGGCAACCTTACACTATGTTATTGTCTGTTTGATTGCTTTGATCTATGACATTGTGCATGTTTAAATAAGTTGATCATTATTTCTTCAAAAAAAGTTGAAACATTCGGAATGCAGGAATTTTTGTATCAGCGGGCGCGTCATTCAAATTATTAGGCGCTGCCTCAGCGACACTTTTCTTCTTGAAGTCACTACAATTTTGTCAATAAAAACAGGCATCGAAGAAGCATAAGCAGCGAAACGGATAAAGGATCAGTTGAATGTAGATGATCAGGCAGTAAGAAAACATTGGGGTGAAATCACAGAGGTAAGCGCTGGCTGTCAAACCCTTCAGATACCAGAGTTAAAGCAAATCACAATAAGGCAACCTTATGGATGGATGAACGCAAATAAAGCCGTTTATGGAAGAAATGCCGGCTGCATCTTGAATAGTTTGTTCATTGGGGACAAGTGCTGGAATGATTAAGGATTGAATCACTCTGCACATTAAGCAGTAATCGCTGAATCAAGGTAAAATGTGAATCATCACTCTGTCTCTGAGTTTGCTGCCGATCTGCTGCTCTGTTGGAATAACATTTGCTGGATGTTTCTCTGTCTTAGAATTTTTTTGATGCAAAAGGTTTTGTAATAAAAATCTAACCGGAAATAAATTAACGAAGGAAAATGAGTCAAACAAATGCTGGTGTTGCAACCTAAATTGAAAGAAATCCATGTCAAAGCGTTCAAAAGCAATGAACTCATATCAAATCAAAAGCACAAACTCTCTATCCAAATGTTGATTCAATTATTCCGCAATTCTCAAAAAACCTAAAGGAAACTAAACATGACTACTTGGATCCAGGAACATGGCCCAAGGAGAAAATTATATCTCAGTTCATTCTGTCTGGGCCCATGTGACTTAATCAACCATGTCAATATTGAAAGAATCTCACTGCAACAGAAAACCCACACTCTCAATACGGAGACATCTTCAATGCAAATTTTGGGTCACAAAATGATGAAAAATACAGCATTCAGCATTATGAGAAAGCAAAATTAAATAACAACACTCTTGATACAACAACAATGCCTCTCATCGTTGGCAAAAAGAGAGATCCCAATTTGTGATTGAGATCCACTAAATTAGCATGCGCTCATCAAGGCTTTTGAGAAAGGTGGGGAGAGGAACACTGGAAAATACAGTGACAGACTGTATTTTTATGAGAAGCTGCCATCACTTAAATCCAGAGAGGGGAGATGTTAAAGCTCAAGCTTTTCCTGTTAGATCATTTTGCGGAAAGTTGCATCAGCATACATGGACAAGGCTATTTCATGGCATTCTGTTAAAATGGAGGATGTTAAAGCTCTTCAGGACTACAGCCTTTTCCTCAGAAGCCGCAATATAAGGAGTTGAATATTTGCAGAGATTAAATAAGTATAAAAACTCAATAGAATAAAAAAATATTAAAGCAAAAAAATGCTGAGTATGTACTTTATATACACATTTTCACCATAGTGGTTTGTATGATTGCAATTAACATCTGTTTAGTGCATAAAAACAAACGTTTGTACATAAGGAGAAATGTGAAGAAAATTAGTTTTCTGGTTATATGATTCATATCGTTATATATATATAGATATCGACTGATATTAAAAAAAATATCGGGATTCGATTGTTTTCTATTTCGCCATGTTTTACTTGAAACGAAAGGATTTCTTGCCCTTCACTGACTTGTGACTCAGGAAGAAAGACTTTAAATATTAAGCTTTAATATTTCTCCTATCAATATGAATGTGGGTAATTATTATGTGTGATAACCTAATAATTAGGGGCTAGTGTGTAGGAGCCATAAATAAATTAAAGGATTTTATTATTATTATCTTGGTTATGATATAAAATGTAAAAGGTTTGTATTTGGGGAGTCTTATGGGATTGTTTGTAATTTATTGTTTACTTGCGATCATTTTAATTTCAAAGGAAATAGGTTATATGGATAGGGGCGGGGTTTATATAAGCACCTGTTCACCTGTGTAGGAGGGACAGAGGTTGAGTTGGTATGCTGAACTTTGCTTTGCAACCTTAACCTATTTTCCCTTTGATTGCTCTCATCTATGAGTTTGTGCATGTTCAAATAAGTTGATTTTTTTTTTTCTAATTAAAGCAGTCCATCTCTGATATAAACAAATGTATACACACAAAAACATTTGTAGATATGCTCAAAACCCCAACTGTAAGCTCTGCAATCCTTGTTGAAAGTAAGACAAGCGTCAGTACATGGCTATGTACAAGTGAACAATATGAGAACAAAGAAAGTTGAGTAAGAAAGTTCCTATTGTAGAATTACAGGCATGTAGCAGTGTTTACCACGAAGATTCCCTATCCCATGATGATGACTGATTGATCAGCTGATTTAGATTCTATAGAGCTGTGATCATGGATCTTTGTGCTGAACTGAGACCAGCGTTATAATTTATAACCGTTGCGTACACATTACTAGCCTGAAACGTTGGGATTTATAAAAGCAAACTTGAAGGAAAAATTCCACGCTATTTCTGACCAATGCGTACAAACATTTTGGAGACGGGAAAAGTGGCGATGCAGACGTGAGGTGGTAAACTGAAGCCAGATTAGTGATCAACTTCATCATTGACAATAAAACCAACCGCTTTAGTTGTGCTTGTGCGACATAACTGTTCCAGACAAACCTTTAAAAATATATAAAACAACTTACAGCAAATTAGGTTCAGATTCCATTACACAGCGCAGTTACAGAGCCAAGTTATTAACAGTTTTTAAAAATATCTTCTAACATTGTGCGTGTATCATCAAATCGCTGCAGTGACTGTGCCATCAGGCGCAAGGAGCGCACAGGAGATCACTTACAAGAAATGAAGAAACTTTCCGAATAATATCCCAGAGTGGAGGTTAGTATCAACTGATGTACGGTAATTGGTCCAGTTGCTCTAAAAAAATAAATACTGCCATGACACTGGTCTGTGATTCTGCGTGATGGATGCACCCGAATGGAAGGATTAGGAGGAAGCGAGGGTTCAGCGATGTCTGATCAGCTAATATAGATTTTATTGATCTGTGATCTTTGTGCTCAATTGAGTCCAGTATCACACAGATCGACCGACGGAACCGAACCATCCCAGTACAAATATGAGCATATAATAATAATTCGGTTAAATTCTTTAAATTGCAGACATCACAGCTTTTTTTAATTTAAAATCCTGCAGTTTTGGATGATTGTAATTCGAACAGACATTACAACACGTTCCGTCACATTCTGAGAACGTGCCTCCACCTTAGAATTGGATCTTTTTTTATTTTCGGCTCCGTTTTTCTATCGTCTTCACTCTCACACATTGTGTTATCCACAGCAGCGGCAGAGTATCAGTGTAATTTCTTTATTAGTGACATCACTGCTGTCCCATAAAAATGGTCTTCACCTCCGCTTTACTAACAAACATTGCGTTCAGCTGTGTTATTTTATTTTTCGGACGCCATTTCCGGCTTTTAGTACGAGTCCCACGCACAGTATTATAAATGAAACTCCAGGTCTGAGACGTGTTGGGGTGCTGTAAACTTAATCAAGTGATGTCCGCGGTTGAGTTAATACGTTAATTGCTGTCTCTGCCTGCTTGCACCCACTGCTCCAACTCTCGCCTGAATAATGTGAGGGATTTGTTCCTGTTGTAAACGTGTCTTTGAAGAGAACCTCCCGCTGTGTTGTGCATGTGTGAAAAGCAAAGTGCAGGTAAACTCCATAGCCCATTCTCTAGAGTATACCTGCAGTTCATGTCTGAAAATAGCGATATAAGGACTAAAGGATAAAATTGTCACCTGTTCTTTCTTCTTTCCTCTGGTATGTCCTGGGGGGCTGGGCTTCATCTCTGAGTGGCCAGTGTTGGGGGTGGGGTTGAGTGTGACAGACAGGTCGAGTTCTGCACAGCCACTTAAAGATGAGCTGGACATCAGAAGGGGTGCAGGATGTGGAGGAGATGGGAGCGAGGAGGTCCTCATTCTGACAAAAACACCATAAATAGCAACCCTTTATAATTACTCAGTGTAAAGCTCCTTTAAAGAAAATGTTTTAGCCTCTGCTGTAAACATCATTACTCTCACGGCCTAGTAAATAACTATTAGAAACAACGATTTTCAGTCACTCTAGGATCACCACACACAAGACATAGGGAAATAAAGAGATTACATATAAAAAATGATGTGCTCATTTGTTCTTGAAGAAAAACGCTACTCCACTGACTGAAGCCTATAAGCTGTTGGTATTTAAACAGCAAACTAAACTGCTTTAACCTTAGGGAGTCAACTTGTTACTTACCCCGCTTTAAAGTTAATGTGGGGTACCTGTCCGATTTATCAACTGCAGTCAAGCCAGCCAGTTCGTGGTCATTGCAGTGACGAGGAACTGTTTTTTCCGCCACAAAACATTATCGAAAGAGCTCAGTTTATTCAACATATGCGATAGCGCACATGCCCTTACCAGCTTTTCTGTTAAACTGCGTTAAATATATGTAACAATATATTAACAAAAATTCACCATGAAAAAAGAGCGAGCCTTTTCTTTTGTCTTTGATAGGGGATTAGGGATTACAATAGTAGTATTCGTGGCAGTATTCCAACTAGTGCTTAATCCAACAATATAAATCCGATGAAGAATTTATGGCAAACATGATTTTAATCCCTTATAACAGAGATAACAGAAAAGGCTCGTTCATGTCCTCTAGTTAGCGCGCATTATCTGAGTCACCTGGTGCAGACCTGTCAACGACCCTCAGCAGCGAGAGATCACGAGAGATTGATAAGAGAGGTATGCAAGGGACTCACCCTCTCTTTTTATCTCTCTCTAGACGATGTAAAACGTTTACATTACTCCATTGTTTCGCGAATGCAACTTCTCTCAAGCTTTTCCTTCTTCCTCTTCTTCTACTACTGCTTCTTCTTCTTCTTCTTGTGATATTAAATGGCGGTTGGCAAACAACTCTTTGGTGCATTACCGCCACCGCCTGGAAAGAAGTGTGGTTAAAAAAGGATGGTTGCCTTAAAATCTATTGTAGAATCCTGTGGTTTTTGGACGTCTGAATATCGCCCTGTATCATGTATCACTCGAATCCCTGAGCAAGATTTCTCTTAAACCTAATGTTAAACAATTTTTTTGGTGATAGATTTTAAATGTTTATCTCTCTCGATGGTATTTTGGAGAGAACTAAAATATATGCTCCACTGATTTGTGCCTTCCTGATTTTATGCGCTAAACATCTTTCATGTCTTTCATGTTAATTCTGTTCCTAAATCCACTCTCATAACATTTTAACTACCTTTCATTTGTAGATAGTAAAATAATCTTTTATTAATCTTTTTCTCCATCATCTTTCCTATATTAGACATTAGAGCAATTGGCCTATAAAACTCTGTCAAACTAGGATCTTTTCTCGTTTACACATTGGAAAAATATATTTTTCTTTTCACTTGGCTGACAACGATCCATATCGGCATACCTGATTATAAAATTACAACAATACTATCTATCTATCTATTAATCTTTCCCTGGGGTTGATTTCCCAGATTTCTTCAACACCTTATTCAGTTATGACATTGTGAACATCATATACAATTTATGTTGATACTCCCTTTCATCCCATAGTGCTTAAATATTATTTGATAATTTCTTCTATTCTTCTTTCTCATGATCACTTAAATTGTCATATACTCAGAGCGGCCAACTTTTCAAAAAACCTTGGAGTGAGATTTTGTCGGGGGTGACCAACATTTTGCCGCGCACACAGCCACACACGTTGGTGGCTCAAATATCAGGGAATTGTTGGAATTTGGCGTTGTATCCATGTTGTTCGCTGCATTCTGGT
Organism: Pleuronectes platessa; assembly: GCF_947347685.1. Lineage (NCBI taxonomy): Eukaryota > Metazoa > Chordata > Actinopteri > Pleuronectiformes > Pleuronectidae > Pleuronectes > Pleuronectes platessa. The sequence continues at coordinate 27,542,328 of NC_070635.1, read as the reverse complement.
GGCCTTTGGGGCCCGAAGTCGTTGATAGGAGCGGCCGACTGGAGATGGACAACATTGGTTACATTCTGTGACGCAAAGACATAGCTGAAGGTCCCCCCCCCAGGAAATGTTGGTTTAAGTAGATGTTGTTTCCTGCATTCTAGTGGATTTTTGGGTGGTATGCTAAAGATGTGCAATACCTGAACTTCTTCTGATTCATGTTCCTCTGATCATGACTTGTAGGGCCTTCTAGCCTTGAGCTGAACATTCAACCAGAAAACTATTGTTGTGCCTCAATGACCACAATATAGCCTAATTAATAGACCTTTGTTTAAGATTTGACCAAGGTAGGTTGATTGACATTTTGATTACAATGGTTTTCAACTAATTCTGAACTGAAAGAAGCATACTGAGGCCAAACTGGCCTCAGTATGCTTCTCCGAGTCCGTTGCGGACTGACGGACGGACAGAGCGGACGGACCCTTTTTGATTTATAGTTCTACAAGCCTTTTTGTTGTGAAAACAATTCACCGCCAGAACAGTAGATGGCGCAACTGAAGTCGAGCTTAGAGAAGCCTACCTCATGAGGTATATAGAAGAAGTCCACGCTGGTTTATTTACGTCCTCCCGGCTCCTCACACACAGTGAACGATGGCAACTAACAGAAAAAGGATGTTGATGACGCGACAGTTTTTGCTGAATAAATAGGGTGACCATATTTTCATTTGGGAAAACCAGGACACCTTGTCGGGGGGGTTGAAGGTGGGGCGGGGCGGTGGGGGGGTGGCTGGGGGGTGGGCGGTCATGTGGAGGATGCTGCTGCTTTAATAGTATTTTATTATTATTCAATTATACCGGTATATTATATTATATAGATAGAACAAGATATTTACAGTTGGTTTATTAAAAATGCTTTTCAGTAAAAGTCAATAACAATAACTCCAATAACAAATGATAATTTTATTCAAAATGCTTGAGTCAACAATTCCTGTAATGAATGAACAGCACAATGAAAGAAATAATGTCGCATCTTAACATCCTTCACTTCACTATCAATAACTCTGAACTCGAAATAACACTCACTTAGCCTCAGTTATGAACAAAATGAAGTCTGTTTTGTAGGGCTATTGGGGGGGGGGGGGGGGGGAATTAACCAATGAGCTGATTTACAATCATTGAAAATAATTAAAATAAATAACAAATGAGCTAATTTACAATCAGGTAGCCTATTGGAGAAAATAAATTAACAAATGAGCATAATACAAAAAAAACCCTCTTGTATACTCGAAAAAATAACTTAAAATATACAAAAAAAAATAATAAATATCAACACACCATCTTAACTTCCCTGCTTAATCCTCGTCTCCCTCTTCATCTGTTTTGTCCTCCTCTTCGTCTGGTTTTTCTTCCTCGTCCTTCTTTGCCCATTTGTATTTTGCTGTAGAGCTGATCTTCTTCAGCAGTGTCTTGTGGCCCAACATGTACGTGTGAAAGTCCTTGCATGACATATCTTTGAGATTGTATTGCACAAATAGGATCCCTTTCAAAGATGGAACTGAGAGCTGGTTCCTCTCCTTTGTCCACTGGCCCTGCATCAGTGAAAACACTCTCTCCACATTTGCATTATGTGGAGAAAGTGCGAAGACAAACTGTGCCATCCTCAGCAGCTCCGAGTAGCATCCGATGCTTTTGGCCTTCTCGAAGTACTTGACCCACCTCTGGTGCACCTGCAGGCCCATGAATGCTTCATCCTCACTGCAGCTTTCCACAAATTTCTTTAAATTGGACACTTGGTCAAAGCATTTCACATCGTCAATTGCCACCCCTTTCTCCTCAAGGTACTTGATGCAGGCCTCCACATCATCCCACTTAGGTGCCTCGCTCATGTCCATCCACATGAAAGGTGTGAATTCTTCCTTGGGCGCCATCCATTTCTCCAGGTACTCCAAGCATGAGCTATACATGCCTAGCACATCCGCCATGAACTTGTCACATCCCTCTCCAAGTCCTTCTCTGCGGTGTGCGGCAAGCAGTCCCTTGACTTTCAGGGACATGAAATTATTGGTCTTCCGTTCAATAACAATGTTGTGGATGCTGCTCAATATTTTCTTGATTTCCATGATGGAGTTGTCCTCCCTTTCCATCTCCTGAATGTGGCAGTGGAAGATGGACATGAGGGAGTGCATGTGCCACAAATACACCTCACTAAAAGGGTTTTCAAAAAAAACCTTGATCATCACAGGTGGCTTTTCTTGGGATAAAAAGAATGCTTTTAGAGCAGGGAACATCTGCAGCATCCTCTCTATTCCTGGGAATAGAGAGAGCCACCTGGTCTTGCTGTGTGACAGCATCCTCCTGTATTCCACATCCACAAAATCGCAGTACTCTTTGAGGGACTCTGTGCGTACAGTGTATATGTGGAAGTACTGGTAGATTTTGAAAATGATATTTTCAATGTCCACATTAAGCCTATCTGCCCCGTGATGGACACAGTTGTTAAGGATATGTGCTGGGCATCCCACGCCAATCAATGTTTTGTTTTGTAGCAGCCTCTTCAAATGTGCAAACACATTATTTCCCCCTTCGTCACGCCGAGTTCCACCAAAATTGGTGTTGCAATTGTCGCCGGTAAATGCGACGCATTTGGAGGCCAAATGGTTTTTCGTCAATGTTTGCATTAAGTAATTGGCGATGGTCGTTGCAGTCTCGTTGGGTGTATCTTGCACTTCAATTAGTTTACTCTGAACACCACCCGCCTTCCAATCAAAATACTGAATAATGATGGGGAAGATTTTCACCGCACCATGATTGCTCCCATCAGTACTTACACCACAATAAGGGATGTCTTTTAGTGCTTCGTGCGCCACTTCTACAGAATGCGGTGCCAGTACACTATCAACAATAGCCTCGGTCTTAGTTCGGGCACAACTAAACTTTTTAGCAGTGTCTGAATCGGGGAGGGTCTTTTTGAGCAATGCACTAGTGCAGTCCATGGATCTGTAACTGTTGTGGTGTTTCACTGTGTGAAATGACCATGCAGCCTCCGCTGCATTCACTGCATCCTCGTTCCCTGGTCTGAGAAAGTACTGTGTGATCGAGCTAGCACTACCCTCGCCTCGGACAGCTGTTTTGTGCTTCTCGGTGTCCAGGTGGATTTTCAGATCTCTTGCACCTCCATTGGACACCGAGACATATGTGCCTGCTTTGCACACTGTGCACAAGGCTTCCCATTTGTCTCGACCCGGTCTGAAAGCCGGGAAACTCTTTAGTAATTCGTCGGTAAACGAGCACTTGCGCTTCGGCATGTTGCTTGCGTATGACTGACAGTCACGTTGTCTACGTTCTGATTAATAGGGCTGACAGCATAGGGGCGGGGATTAGGCTACGTCGCACGCAGCGCCGTGGGCAGTGCCCTAGTGCATGTAAATGTAATGGTCCAAAGAAGGTAATTTTAAAAACCAGGACATTTCCTCACTTTCTAAAAATAACCCGGGACACCCGGGACAGGACGTGAAATACGGACATGTCCCGGGAAATACGGACGTATGGTCACCCTAGATAAGCCATCTTCAGAAAATAAATTATGATCAGATCCACCTAAAAATTAAGAGGGATATTGAGAGATGGTCGACCATATCACTGTACTTCAGTTCAAAAATCAACATTATTAAAATGAAAATTTTCCCTAGGCTGTTGTATTTTTTCCAGTCCCTTCCTGTTAAGATACCGCTAGAAAGATTTAAAACCTGGGACAAAATGATACCGAGGTTCATTTGGAGCGGTAAAAAACCAAGAATAAAATATAGCACGCTACAACTGGCTAAGAATCTGGGGGGTATGGCACTCCCAAATTTAAAGGATTATTATGAGGCAGCACAACTTGGACCAATAGTCGAGTGGTGTGACAAACATTATAACTCCAAATGGAAAGAGATTGAGATGAGGGTGGCTAATAAACCAGTGCAATCCCTTTTGGGCAACATTACATTGATAAAAACATTAAAAGGTTCAATAGATCCAATAACCTCCCACACACTGACTATCTGGGCTGATTTCATTAAAAAGCATAGATTGGAAAAGGAAGTGAGGTTGTTGAGCTGGATTGCATATGATGAAAGATTCAAGCCAAACTTGAGTGACCTGACATACAGAAACTGGGAGAGGAAGGGAATCACTGCCATGTGTACAATACTCAAGAAAGGAAACATAATGTCTTTTCAGGACCTTAGAGAAACTTATGGATTAAAAAAAGAGGATTTTTTTAGATACCTACAGCTAAGGGAATATTTTATAAGGGAAATACGAGCCCAAAAAAATTAAACAGAGTGATAGATGTACTAACGCGAGTATATAATGGGTCGAAAATCAAGGTGGTATCTGTGTTATATCAAAACCTCAGAGACTGTACGAGTGCTTCAACTGATTACATTAGGGCTAGATGGGAGAGGGAGCTGGGCATCGGCATCACCCCTGAGGAGTGGCTTGATATGTGTGAAGCACCACATACTACCACAAACTCACGAATGTGGAGGGAATTTGGGTGGAAAAATCTGACCCGTTTCTTCATAACACCTAAAATAAAAAGTAAACAAAGTGCTACAGAACAATCATGCTGGCGGGCGTGTGGGAGCAAAGAAGCTAACCATGCACATATTTTCTGGATGTGCCCCAGGCTGCGCTCCTTTTGGGATGATGTCGGTGCCACAATTAAAGACATACTGGGATATGAAATACCAAATGAAAGCAAGACTATGTACCTTGGAAATGTAACTGAAAGTGTAACTGGAAGTGATAGATATATAGTCAAGATACTGTTGATTGCAACTAAGAAATCAATAACAAGGAACTGGTACAAAACTGAATCTCCTACCATAGAACAATGGTTAGGGATTGTAAGAGAAACATACTGTATGGAGAGAATGACCTACCAACTTCGACTGAAGGAAGATGTTTCTATAACAAAGTGGAAAAAATGGGTGTTATATGACATAACGAAAGACATGTGAACTGTAAACTGTATAAATCTGATTTTGTAGAATAGGGATACCTGCAGCCATAACTGACTTTTTTTCTTTTTTTTTCTTTGTTGTATATGTCTTGTATGTGTAAATGGGAAAAACTGAATAAACAATACAATTTTTAAAAAAAAGAAAACATCTGAAGATGGCGGCGCGTATAGACGCAGTGACCACTCACGCTTCCGAAAACGCAGTGTTTTGTTTATTTAATAAGTGTTTGTCCGAAAGTTTATCGTGTCGTCTCGTCTGTCTGCGTCGGATTATAAGTACAGTTAACAGGCTCTGTTAGACATCTGCAAGAGCAAGATTAACAACGTGTTGGATACTACAACAGAGACAACCATCAAGGAGCTCGGATTACTTTGCCAGCCCGTGATTACACCAGACCCGACTGCGTCTACAGCCCCGATAAGAGACGTCGGAAACAGTGTGCAAGGAAGCAATAGAGGGGCAAGTGCGGAGGTATCCGAGCTAGGCTAGTGGCTAGCCCAACTCGCCCAGCCATACCATCCATCATCATGCCTAACGTACGATCCTTGGACAACAAAATGGATCATATACGACTGCTGAGGTCAGCGAATCGGACAGTGAGTAACTGCTGTGTGCTTGTTTTCACTGAAACATGGCTTAATGACAACATCCCCGACTCCGCTGTACATCTTGAGCAGCTAAACATGCTATCGAGCGAACAGAGCCCACGTTAACGGAGGTAAACAACGCGGTGGAGGAGTTTATGTTTACATACGTGATGCGTGGTGCCAGGACGCTGTGGTAGTATGCAGACACTGTTCACCACTGGCGGAGTTTATGATCATAAAGTGCCGTCCTTTCTATCTGCCGAGGGAATTTACTGCAGTTTTGCTAATCGCGGCATATATCCCTCCAACCTCCAGCAGCAGTGACAGGAATGGAGCACTTTGTGAACTATATCAGGCTATCAGCGAACAACAGACAGCACACCCAGATGGATTTACTATCATCGCTGGAGATTTTAACACCTTGGACTTGGTCTATACCTCACACAAAGGAGCATACAAGGCCTCCCCCCTCCCCCACATCGGACTTTACGACCGTAGCTGCACTGAACACAGCAGGAAATCACTGCAACGCATAGTGAACACAGCTGGTCAGATCAGTGGTGCCCCACTCCCTTCCTTGCAAGACACATACGCCACCCGCCTCACCCGGAATGCTACCTTGATTGCGAGTGACACCAGCCACCCCGCACACAGTCTGTTCAGCCTCCTACCCTCTGGAAGAAGGTATAGGAGCTAGTGTTGCACGGTGTACCGGCACTAGAAAGGTACCTCGGTACCCTTACGTTAAAAACGATGCGGTTTTGCATATTTTTAGTACCGGTACTTCATTTAAATAGCAGCAATCAGAGCGCACTTGCTGTTCCGCTCCCCTGTCACTCTGCATGCACGCTGCCTGCACGCTTAGACTGCGAGGGGCGGGGCTGCGATCTCTCACACATGCAGGCGGCCCTCGCTCACAGCGAATGATCTCAGGGGAGACATGGCATCATCTGCAGGAGCTCTTGCCGACCGTCCTCGGCTTATCGAAAAAAAGGATGCCAGAAGTGAAATATGGAAATATTTCGGCTATGAAGCAGAGTGCGAAGGAAAGCCGATCAACGTACAGAGACCCGTGTGTAAGACATGCTTGAAACCCACACAGGCAAAGGGAGGCAACACGTCAAATATGGCAAAGCACCTCGCAGACAGACACCCCGAACTCTTCAGAGAGTTCAAAGAACGACAGGTAAACATGAACACCCCCAATCTCACCCATATACAGCCCAACACGAGTAGCATTAGCCTACTTTAGCGACAAGCGATTTTCCCCATCACATAATTTTGACGATGATCATAATGAAGTGTGGTTAACGCAGTGATTCTCAAACTATGTGGCGCGACCGGGCGGATACATAACGGGTGGGGTGCGCGACCGGGAGGGTGATGTGAGGCACAACTAATGCTTTGACGTCCACATCTTTTTAATGGCGGAGCAGTAAAAAAAGTAATTCTTTCTCCGGAGCCAGGGGCCACAACCCGCGGCTCCTCAGCCCCTCTGAAGCGGCTCCCTGTACAGTGTTCATATGTTGAACGGTAACGTGAGGGAACGTCACGTTAATTTGTCACGGCTCCTGGTTTTATCATGCTGGCCTGATACGATGCTGATTTGACAAATTAACGTGACGTTCCCTCACGTTACGCGTGTGTGTATTTGCGCACTTAGAAACATTAGACGTCACCCCAGTCACTTGAATGTGTTCTTGCCCCATTGCATGTATTCTCGTTTAAGACGTTGATCTAGCTTTCAATTTGGTTGCAAGAACGTAGCTCAGTTCATTGTCAAAATTAAACTCAATTAAGAAAAAAATTCAGAAAACGCTATATATGCTAAATAACCTACAATTTCACTTAAGTGGGCCTGGTGAAGCCTGAGGGTGGATCTTCAGCTAATTCTTTTTATTTTTAGCTAAGGAAAAATAAAAAGATATTAAGATAAAATATGAATGTGAGAATATCAAACTCTATATGCAAGTAAATTAAGCATTGTTTATCCCACAGACAGTCAAACGTGTGCCAGCAGAGTCAGCAGCAACACAGAGACAGAGCTCCCTTCCAGCCTTGTTTGAAAGCCAGCGGAAATATGAGAGAGACTCAAAAGATGCAAAGAAGCTAAACAGAGCAGTGGCTGAGTTCATCTGTACGGATCAGGTGCCTATATATACGGTCGAAAAAACTGGATTCAGGAATCTTGTGCATGCGTTGGAGAGGAAGTATGATATGCCAGGGAGAAATTATTTCATGAACACTGAAATTCCACAGATTTATAATGAGACCAACCAGTTTATTAGGGCCCAACTTCAATGCCAGCCTTTTTTTGCTCTCACCACTGACCTCTGGACAAGCAGGGCAGTTGATCCATACATGGCACTCACAATCCAGTACATAACACCAAGCTGGGAAATGCAGTCCTGGTGTTTAGGATGTACTCCTTTGTATTCAGACCATACTGCAGATTCCATCCATGAAGCGCTGGAGGAGATGGTATGTGAGAAATGGGGATTGAACATATCAAAAATGGCTGGTATAACTACTGACAATGCCTCCAACAACAAAAAGGCATTTGAAAGTTTCACTTGGATACCCTGTTTTGGACATAATCTTCATTTGGCATTGGGCAAAGCTTTAGCACTGGAAACCATTAAAACAAGCTTGTCCAGGCTTCGGACAACCTTGTCTGCCTTTTCCAGGTCAAATAAGATGCAAAGGAGCCTGAAAGACAAACAGACGCTCTTAAATGTTCCTTTGCAAAAGCTCCTTCATGATGAACCCACCCGGTGGAATTCCACCTTTGCGATGGTGGACCGATTCTGTCAACAGCAACAAGCTGTCTGTGCTGTTTTGGCAGAAAACAGAAAGAAGTGGCATCTAATGCTAAAAGATTCGGATGTGGCAAATTTAGAGACTGTTCGAGAAATACTTGACCCGATAAGTGACCTAACGGATGCACTAAGTGGAGAAAAGGTACCCACACTGTCTTCTGTGCTGCCTCTGAAATGGAAGTTATGTTCCTGTCTGGAGAAGAGGGATGGAGAACGCATCACTGCAGGTGCCATGAAAGACCAAATAAAATCAGACTTTGCCTCCAGATATGAAGACACACAGCTGAACATTGTCCTTAATACAGCAACATATCTGGATCCTAGGTTCAAAGACACTTTTGTTGCAGTGGAGGAAGAGGTGAAGGAACATCTTTTGCAAAAACATCATGAAGCCTCAGTACAACCAGTGGAGCAGGTCCGAACAGGAGAGCAGCAGCATCAGCAGCAAGAAGAAGGCCAAGGAGGAAAAAAAAAAAGGAAAACTGATCTAAATTTGAAAAGAAGGGGTCAGAAGAGGCTAGTGACTGTGACCCCTTGCAACCAACTGACCAACTAAGAAGTGAATTCTTGCAGTATAAACACATGAAGGAATTAAGTGCCACTGAAGATCCTTTGACCTGGTGGAAAATCCACTCAGCCACTCTGCCAAATCTTGCTTGTTTTGCCAGACAGTACTTGTCCATTCCTGCCACAAGCTGTGCATCAGAAAGAGTGTTTAGTACATCATTATCTGCAGTCCTAGGCGTGCCAGGCTGAGTGAAGAGCATGTTGACATGCTTGTTTTTTTGGCTAAGAACCTTCAACTGGCAAAAGAACTGTCCAGAAAATGAGACAATGCACATTATCGTCATGAGTGACTATTATAGTTTTTTTGTTAGAACGTGTTCAGTAGCTAACTAGACCAGCAAAAATTACAGTTAATTTATTGAGTTATTGTTACTGTTAGTGGGTTAATAGTTTGAAAAGTGTGTAAATGGTTCAGTTGTATTCAGTTGTAATAATAATAAGTGCAATAGTTGCAAGTTGCAACAAGTCTCATTGTTCGCCATAGTGTAATGGCATGTGTGTATTGGTACAAAGGTATGTGGTGGCATGTTTTTCAATAAAGGGGAGAAATTGCCCTTTAATTATGTGTCCATTTTTATTGTACCCAACCCACATAGCTTTAGGTTTTTTTCACCTCAAACACACAATAACTATGTAGTCATATAGTCAGATACGGACAATAGGCCTACATAGCCTTGTATAATCAATGCTATGATGTCACCATGTAGTTTTCATTAATATCTTGCTGTAGGCTAATACTATATGAATGCCATTTGTTAAGTGTTCAAAAAGCTGGGCAGGAACAAGCTGGTAAAAAAGGGAACCTTACAGATGTTTTATTTATTACTATCACATAAAGCAGTATCGTATCGTCTTTGTGGTATCGTATCGTTTTGTGGTATAGTATCGTATTTGTGGTATCGTATCGAAAGTATTGGGTATCGTGATATTTTGGCAGGTATAGTATCGAAGTCATAATTTTGGTATCGCGACAACACTAATAGGAGCCTCCGTTGCCGCACCACCAGACTCAGAAATAGCTTCATACACCAAGCTGTCAGGCAGCTAAATTCTCTCCCCTCACTCCCCCCAGCCATATCCTCCAGCTGACATCCTGTGGGAGAGTGGGGAACGTCCTATCGATTCCTTGTATGTCTTGAACATGTGAAGAAATTGACAATAAAGCTACTACTACTACTACTACTTTCCTCAGTGTTGTAGTGCCTGTCCTCTGAACAGTGAACGGAGTAGTGCATTCGTCTCTTTCTTCTTTTTCTATTTACAGTGTGTGTGTGTGTGCTCTGTGTGTGTGTCCTGCACAATATACTGTAAGAAACCCCTTTACACAAAATGCAAAGTTCTCTGTGGTGCATTGTGTTTTATCTCCGAGCCGTTCCTTTAACCAGTCTTGTCAGACGTCCTGCGGACAGACATGACACCTGCGCTGGACTTTAATCCAGCGGGGAGTTGGACGGAGTCACGTCGGCTGGAGGCGTCTCCAGACAGCTGCAGCCGGAAGACTTGGAAGTAACTGGATTTTACTATGAATATAGTAGTAGCAACTTTTGTAGACATATACATTTTTAATTGTTATTATTATAAATTTTCAGGCAAATTTGGATTTTTGAGGGTTTTAATATGCTCAAAATTTGCAGAAAATTTGAAAGTGGTGAAAAGTTACGTATTCTGGAGGAATTTTCAATGGGCGTCACAAAATGGCTCAATTTGATTGATTAATTGAACTGACAAAAGTATGGATTAAGTACATAATTAAAGATGGGGAAATTCCATCATCTGGGGGCCAAAATCTGGGAAATTGAAAGTATGGGCAACATATTTAATCTCTCTTGTCCGCTTTGCGTATGCATCGTTTACTTTGTTGTACTGGTTTCAGATCATTGATTTGTAGCATGCCAAGGCCCTCCTGGGAGCTTGATTCAGAATGATGGGCACCGCTGTAGGGTGAACTAATGCTAAAAAGATGGCAGTTTTTTAAAGTTGAGTCTATTTTCTTATTTTTTGATGACTGTATGATGGGAGGAGGGTTAAACTAAGGGCAGCAACCTCCGAAGAATTTTGAAAGATGCAGCATGGCACTTTTGTGTCACAGATACATCAGTTGCTGTGTTGGAAGTGGGGGATAGGGGCCACTCGGGTGGGCTCTGTATTGGTTATTGCTGCTTTCTCCCTTTTTTTCTTCTTATAACTCAACAGATAGATATTAAATTGCACAATCACAAAGCTGACTCAGTGCCATATGTATGATAGATAAAAACATGTTATCAATGAAATCATTTGTTTCATAACTTGGATAGTTAAAGGGGAAAATCAGGCATCTAAGATATATTAGATTATGTCACACCTTCAGGATCTGAGAGGAAACAGTGTTTTTGCAGGAGACATATCTCAACAGTTATGAGATTTTGTGTATTAAAAAGGGCAGATTTAATCTGATCATTAATATCACTCAAACTTTGGTGCTAGACCCTGGGGTGCTGCAATTTGAATTAGTAGTAGCATTTCATTTGAACCAGAAAACACTTTAACTGACTCCACTGGATGGTTTGTTATCATATAAGGCAGGCTGTGCAATACTCAGTTTGTTTTGGCAAGCATCTATGCACCTAACTGGGATGCCGAGCAATTTATCTCCAGGTTCTTTATCTCTATTCCCAATATTGAGCCCTTTCACATAATCACTGGGGAGAATTCGCAGATTGCTTTTTGATAAACATTAGACAATGCCCCTACTTTGCTGGATTTAAGTTTTCCTTATCACAACCCAACCTTTATACAAGAGATTTAAATCACATTTACTTGCTAACGGCTCATTCGTATACTCCTTAAGATCAAATATAAAATATTTTTTGGGGATAAATGATACACTAAATATTAGGGATGCACCGATTTATCGGCCGAACATCGGTAGCGGCCGATATTCGCCTCGTTTACTGATATCGGCTTATCGGTAATAAACTTGACTTTCACCGATATCATTGGCCGATGTTCATATTTGTTGTAAAACCGCTGGGCACGTGCCCCAGCTGGGGGAGCAGTCGCTCCGTCGCCCTCCTCTCCGCGGCCAGAGGCTCAGTGTGCGGCACCGGGAGGTCCTAATCCGGTGGCGCCTAACGGCGTCGCTTGTGCGGGGGCTTTCTTTCTCTTGGACCGCGGGGCGGTGTCCATCGCCGGCACGGAAGGCGGGCCGTTGGAGGGGACTGGGTACGCGGTCGGCGGCGGCGACTCTGGACGCGTGTCGGGCCCTTTTCGCGGATCACCTCAGCTACGGCGAACGCTGGGGGAACCCTCCGGCTGGCGCCTAGCAGCTGACTGAGAACTGGTGCGGACCAGGGGAATCCGACTGTTTAATTAAAACAAGCATCGCGAAGGGCCACGGTGGGTGTTGACGCGATGTGATTTCTGCCCGACACTAAAAACAGGTAAAACTGAGGAGGGCTTGTTAAGTTATCTTGACTCACGCAGTGTAACTTGGCGTAAAAAGTATGAGCGTAACGTCTGTTAAAGTACTTTATTCTCATGTGCATCGGCTCTATTCATCCCTCTCATGCACAGGTAACAAGGGAACTGACAACATACGTCATACACACAGAAGCCGTAACACCTCTAATAAACGGGTAATACTGCTACCGTAAAAGAATGAGAAGAGCGTTCTCTATAATGCTACTTTAACAGGCCTGTTTTAGACAGGGTAAAAAGGTGCTGTTTTAAATTATCCTTGTGGTATTTTGACCAAAATATGTTACAGTCATTTCATTAAGATCCCAAGGAACCATTTCAACTTGCGGAAAAATGGTCATTATATGTCTCTGTTAAATAAAGTTTAGTTAAATCAAAGATTGTTTCATAAATCTGATTCAATTTGTGTCATTAAAAGATAAGAGTGATGAGGGGCTGAACATTTTTTAAATAGTGCTTTTTAAATAATGATTTAATTATTTTTCTGGCACAAAAGGGTGAATGAATAACAACAAATAGAAAATAAACAAATATCGGTATCGGTATCGGCTATCGGCCAGATTGTTATTTTAAATATCGGTATCGGTATCGGCCAAGAATTTCCATATCGGTGCATCCCTACTAAATATGTCAAGAGGAACCTTATGGGAATCTTCTAAGGCATACTTAAGAGTATTCATCATTTCCTACACGACTCACCGTAGAAAAGTACCTACATCCAGACAACTAGAACTGTTAAATTAGTTTATGAGTTCGATTACAGCTTTACAGAGTGGCATATCACCTTGTCATCAAGACATTTGCTGTACTTCACTTTCTAGTTCTGCATGATGTGTAAAATGAGGCTTTGTTGCTTGGCCGTCTCTCTCCGACTCTGACTAAGGCCAAGTTACTCTTGTTATATATTTATCTCCAGTAGCCTCCGAACAAACAAATATTATTTTCTCATTTTCTTTTCAGCTACAACGCGGCACAAGACAAGGGGTGCCCGCTATCCCATTTTCTGTTTGCTATTGCCATTGAACCACTTGCCATTTGGCTGCGATCTGAGGAGAAATTTGAGGGCATTTCTTGCCTCAGAACAATACATAAGTTGTCACTGTATGCAGATGATTTACTCCTATAACAAAACAAAATTAACTTTCGGAAGAGTGAATTGTTTTTGGTTATTGGTCTGACAGGGGGACTTCCATGCGATATGGTCCGTTTTAAGTGGATGGATAAAGTCTTTAAATATTCAGGTAATTTAAATACAAAATCTCTGGCTGACACATTTAAAAGTAATTTTGTCCCTCAAAAAATATATATGGGGGGGGGGGGGGGGTGCAACCTCACCCCAGAGCATATTGACCAGCTCTTGTTTTTGCACAAGAATCTAAACATACCTAAGCACTAGCTTTGCATAGCCTACATGCAAACAACAGTGACGCATTGCCTACTTTTTGTTTATTTCAAAGTTTATATTTTAAGTAAACTTTTATTCATTCTATTTAATTTACCTTTTATTTATTGTTTAAAAGTAGCCTAAGTGGCATACATTTCATAATCGGTCAGTTTGTGTGCAGTTGACAGGGGCTATACAATAATAGGGCACATTTTTATTTATTTTCTCTATTGGCTGCCCGGCAGTCATTAAGTTAATTTTAATATTTGAAATCAAACTTGTAAAGCTCTAAGTGAATTGAAGGTATGATTCCACTGTTTTCCATGGTCCAGTTTTTAAAAAAATTAAATAACCCAAAGAAATCGCAAGAAATCGCAATATATGTTTGAAATCCAGTGTGAAGTTTCCACCGTCGGTGATGATTTGGGGAGCCATGTCATCTGCTGGTGTTCGTCCACTGTGTTTATCAAGTCCAAAGTCAACGCAGCCATCTACAAGGACATTTTAGAGCATTTCATGCTTCCCTCAGCTGACAAGGTATATGGATATGCTGATTTAATTTTCAAGCAGGACTTGGCACCTGCCCACATTGCCAAAAGTACTTATACCTGGTTTAATGACCATGGTAGCACTGTGCTTGATTGTCCAGCAAACTCCCTGACCTGAACCCAATAGAGAATCTATTATCAAGAGGAAGATAGGCGACACCAGACCCAACAATGCAGACGAGCTGAAGGCCGCTATCAAAGCAACCTGGGCTTCCGTAACACCTCAATAGTGCCACGCCGCATTGATGCAGTTTTCTTGCAAAATGAGCCCAGACCAAGTATTGAGTGCTTATATATGAACATACTTTCAGTAGACTGACAGTTTTATTGGTCTTATGTAATATTCAAATTTTCTGAGATACAGAATTTTGGGTTTTCATTAGCTGTAAGCCATAATAATTTAAATTAAAAGAAATAAACGCTTGAAATATTTCACTCTGTGTGTAATGAATCTATATAATATGAGTTTCAGTGTTTGAATTGAATTATCAAAATAAATTAACTTTTCCATGATATTCTAATTTATTGAGATGCACCTGTATACCTTTGATGCTGTTGCTATTGTGTTTGGCTGCAGCAAGTGGCTCTATGAAGAGAGCAAACAATAATGGAGAGAGTGGACATCCTTGCCAGGTGCCCTGGGGAATTGTGCAATCCTTTGTGGTGACTGTGGCTTTGGGTGAGATGTAGTGTTATTATCGAGTTGATGAATGACTCCCGAAGCCAAATTTGTTGAGTGTATTAGCTTGATCAAATGCTTTTTCAGCGCCCAGTTATACAAACATAGTTTTGACTAGAGTTTGTTGTTAAAGGTCGACGAGATTACATAGCCTGCATATGTTATCTTAACCATGTCTTTTGGGATGTATTAAAATGGAAATTATTGTTTACAAGTACAAATGATTATTATTTCATATTTAAAACATTACAGCCACAAACACTTGATAACAAATTAAAATTTCAATTTGTACTTTGCAGTACAGTTTATTGCCATGCACAGACACCTTTATACAGTGCCACCCCATATATTCATACACTCGCTTAACAATGAGCGCTTGCCACAATGGCACTTGTGAATAATATCACTATTCTTATTACACCATTCTTGACAACAAATGAGAAGGATTCAGACACAAAGCAACACAATTTTCTTAATGTTTGTGAAGCAGAATTTTCCACCTTCAAGTGGCAAGTGTCTGTTCAATGTCTCCTGGATCTGCACAGCAGGAGATTATATTGCTCAGTCAGATCCACATGACAAGATGTCCTGTCACTTTACTCTCTCAAAGTCAAACACAGAAAAAACATCATCAAATGTTTGATGGACTCTACCAGAAGGTCGCCCAATATTATGCTACGTTTTTACCAAACATAAAAGAGTGGATTTTTTTAAATTTTATTAAATATATTTAATTACCAGTTATCAACCAGGTAATTTACCAAGTGTTACCTGGTTCCCTCTTATCAAATTATCCTGCATCATTTGAAAACAACTATGGAGAGACCCTACCAGATGTCAATATGTGGATGTCCGAGGGTCCCTGATTGCACCAAATTCAGTTGGAAGAATCGTGCACAAAACTATATTCTCAAACAACAATAACATGACTGATTCAAAAACAAAAGGGCAAGAAACTCTTATGTTAAATTGTTTACATTTAGTCATTTATGTCTCTGAAATTTGCTTATAAAAATGACATCAAACAGACAGACCACACCAGCTGTGTTCCCAGTGCTGAGAAACAGCTGCATACTGTGGATGAACTCCAGACTCTGCTCTCGATGCTTTTAGTAAACAATCAATTTTCACTTAAGTAGAGCCCGACCGATTTATCAGTGGACCAATAAAATGAGCCTTTCACATACTTATCATCATCAGAGTTTTACTGATTAATGCGGGAAAATCTTGATTTATGATCACATTTTATAAGTTAAAAAATGATTTGTCTTTTATCAAATTTATGGTAAAAATGTAAATTACAAAATTAATTTCTTTGTCATAAGAGTTGAAAAATGACATCTAGGAATGACACAGACATCTGTTGATATACTGACATTGACCCCAAAAATCCTCATTGGTCAGGCTCTATACCTCCTTGACTAATCTGTTGTAATGACAAGTCTTTCAGTCCTCGTCTTTCTCCTCATCCCCTCCAAATGAGAGAAGACTGTTATTTTTTACTTTCTTTCCAGACTTCATCTCCTTCTCTCCATCATCAATCTTTTTCTTCTTGCTGGAGCTGGCAGTGAGCCCCTGGAATTTGTCCGAGGACGAGCGCTTGGCTGGTTTCTTGAAAAATATTTTACCGCCAGGAGGAGGTCCATCGTCTGCAGAAAAGAAAGAGAGATTCATTAAGTTTGTGCAAAACAAAGACACCCAGAACCATCCTAGCCTTGGGCAGACACCCAGGCAGTCATGCACAGCTCCATTAATTCCACTTACAGTGTTCATTTTGGGTCTCTCAAAAAAAAAAATTGGACCATAATCCTAATTTTTTAACCCCATAAAACTGTTCTCCATCTTTTCCAACCTCCTTGACCCCCCAGTCTTATTTAATTACATGTCCATCAACTTCCTCTTCATCCCCTTTGCTTTCCTCTTTCCCCACCCTGTCTCCCAATCAAGTTCTTACCTTGGAAACCTCTGCCTGCCCGACCACCTGCCCCATTGAACCGATCACATCTAACATTCTCCAGTCTATTGCTCCCGATCTTCCTTTCCTCACCCATCTTATCAACTCTTCCCTGTCAACTGGCTGTTTCCCTAACTCTCTGAAGGAGGCAAGAGTAAACCCTCTCCTGAAGAAACCCACCCTCAACCCGTCCGAAGTAAAAAAACTACAGACCTGTTTATTTTCTTCCCTTTCTTTCCAAAGCAATCAAGCGTTCTATCTTTAATCAACTCTCTCTATATACACTACCGTCCAAAAGTTTGGGGTCACCCAGACAATTTCGTGTTTTCCATGAAAAGTCACACTTTTATTTATCGAATGAGTTGCAAAATGAAAAGAAAATATAGTCAAGACATTGACAAGGTTAGAAGTAATGATTTTTATTTGAAATATTAATTTTGTTCTTCAAACTTTGCTTTCGTCAAAGAATGCTCCATTTGCAGCAATTACAGCATTCAGACCTTTGGCATTCTAGCTGTTCATTTGTTGAGGTAATCTGTAGAAACTTCCCCCCACGCTTCCTAAAGCACCTCCCACAAGTTAGATTGGCTTGATGGGCACTTCTTGCGTACCATACGGTCAAGCTGCTCCCACAACAGCTCAACAGGGTTGAGATCTGGTGACTGCGCTGGCCACTCCATTACAAACAGCTTACCAGCTGCCTGCTTCTTCCCTAAATAGTTCTTGCATAATGTGGAGGTGTGCTTTGGGTCATTGTCCTGTTGTAGGAGGAAATTGGCGCCAATCAAGCGCTGTCCATAGGGTATGGCATAGCGTTGCAATATGGAGTGATAGCCTTCCTTATTTAAAATCCCTTTTACCTTGTACAAATCTCCCACTTTACCAGCACCAAAGCAGCCACATGACCTCCACCATGCTGGACAGATGGCGTCAGGATTCTTCCAGCATCTTTTCACCTGTTGTGAATCTCACAAATTACTTTTTCCAATCTACCTCTGTCCAATGTCTGTGTTCTTTTGCCCATAATAATCTTTTATTTTTATTGGCCAGTCTCAGATATGGCTTTTTCTTTGCCACTCTGCCTAGAAGGCCAGCATCCCAGAGTCGCCTCTTCACTGTAGACGTTGACACTGAGGTTTTGTGGGTACCATTTAAAGAAGCTGCCAGTTGAGGACATGTGAGGCGTCTATTTCTCAAACTAGAGACTCTAATATACTTGTCTTCTTGCTGAGTTGTGCACCGGGACCTCCCACTTCTTTTTCTACTCTGGTTACAGCCCGTTTGTGCTGTTCTCTGAAGGGAGTAGTTCACACCGTTGTAGAAAATGTTCAGTTTCTTCGCAATTTCTCGCATGGAATAGACTTCATTTCTAACAACAAACAATTTTGAGAGTATAATGGAACCCACAAATGTGATGCTCCAGATACTCAATTAGCTCAAAGGAAGGCCAGTTTCATAGCTTCTCTCACCAGCTAAACAGTTTTCAGCTGTGCTCACATAACTGCACAAGGGTTTTCAAAGGTTTTCTAATCATCCATTAGTCTTCTTAGGCGATTAGAAAACACAATGTACCATTAGAACACTGGACCGATAGCTGCTGGAAATGGGCCTCTATACACCTATGTAGATATTTCATTAAAAACCAGATGTTTCCACCTAGAATAGTCATTTACCACATTACCAATGTATAGTGTATTTCTGATTAATTTAATTTATGTTCATTGAAAAAAAGTGCTTTTCTTTGAAAAATAAGGAAAATTCTAAGTGACCCCAAACTTTTGAACGGTAGTGTATATATATATATATATATATATATATATATATATATATATATGTAAGTATACACATACATATATAAATACATATTGTTAGGTTACAGACAATAGTACACAAGGAAGATATTTCCACAATGGAAACTTTTGAGGATAGAGTTTGCAAGATGGTCAGAAACTATGCATCTATATAATGCGACTTTGTTCAGTCAAAATAACAGTGTACAATGCCGCTGCTTTTGCCTCTGTTTAAAGACACATTATTATCATAACCTCGAACACTGTGTGCATGTTTGATGTTGTCAGGAACTCTCTTCATATGTAATGCAACACTGACCAGAACAGGTTTGAGTGGAGAAGGTAGTTTTGATTTTAGTTAAAACTTCTCCCCTTAAGTTTGGTCAGCAGTGATATAATAAAAGAAAATATATCGGATCACACGATTCTTCATGTGCTCTTGCTCCTTCATTCTTACCCTTATCTGCACTACCACCACCAGTATGGATTTCAGCGTTGATCTTCTTCACCTCCTCTGCCGTCAGGTCTCCACCCTTAAGGACGACAACTTGAGGTAGCTCATCCTCTCGATCGCTCCCACTGTCATCATCCAGTACTGGCATCATGTCACGCTGAGAAGGGGAAATGGGAAAAGGGACATATACGTATTTCTTAAACCATTTCTACCAGAAATCTCAGAAGTTTCTAGTTCATAGAAAGAACTACAATCTATTATTACAAAGATGCTGGATGCATAATAACTGTGGTCCTGATATGGTATTAAGTAGAAACAAATAATAAGAATCAGTGTAAATCCGTGTCTCATTTTTTCTTTTCATATTCAATTATAAATGGAGTCATTATTTCGTTATTCATATTTGAATCTGATACCAGAAAATGAATAACGGTTTTATTTTTCGTAGTTTAGATCTTTTCGTTCAGATCAAAATAGGAAAATTCTAAAGCGGGTCATGGGCCGAACTTGATTTTGATATTTAACTTGTATTATTTGTGTGACCCGGAAGTCAGTGTATTCTTGTGTTGTACGAGATAAACTGAACATAAACAAATTTGCAGTGTGTGATTCACTCTCTAATTTGCCTCGACACAATGGTCGCACTTCAACCATTCGCTGATTTAATAATAGAGTTGTTGGAAACGGGCAAGACGCATTCAGAGATTTTCACCACACTGCAGCAGATGGGTATCCAGCAATGCTCTGAAATGAGTGTTAGAAGATTCTGTGTTAAGCACGACTTTAGGCGAAAAGACATAACTGGAGTACACATAACTGGAGCGGGCTGTGATCGGATCCATTGATGAGGTAAGTTTTAATTCACGTTTTAAAATGTTATTTCCTGCCTATCTTGGCTATATTTGGCTGGACCGCAACAGGAATTTTTTCAAGCAAGAAATAAAGATTTAGGTTCACAAAATAACGTCTGAAGAAATTATCTGTAAACTGTCAATTTACCCACATTCATGCATAGTGTCTTTCCAAAATAAAGCACGTCTGTGTTAATGGTAAATAAAGCAAAAGCGATATCCTATAACAAATACATCTATGCAAAAAAAAAATTACACACATGAAACAATGTTGTGGAGTCATTTACACTTAGATTTAATTATTAACTTAATAGTTAATGTATTAAAAGTTAAATAATATTTAAAATCATATAGAAACAGTGATTCTCAACTGGTTGGTCGTGACCCAGACCCGTTTTCAGTGGGTCGCAGGCTTTTGCCTGGGCAAATAAAAAATGGTAAGAAAAAAATCCGGTCCTTTTATTTTGAAGGGGATTTTTTTATGCGCCGGAGTGTCGTCTATTCACACTCTTTAACAGTATTTGTTAAGGAGTGTGAATTGGATCAGTTTTGTTAGTTGTCATAGATTCAGTGAGTGAGTATTCTCAGCTAAAGCTACATAATTTGGGTCTTTTTGAAACTACTTCTCAGTCGATACTTTTTTATTTCTCGTTTGTGCATGAAAGCACTGTTGAGTCTGTTAAAAAAGGCTGAAGTTACTGAATTGCTATGTAAGCTATATTACCTTGTGTCCATAAGATGCACTTTTGGGTTTTTAATTAAAATGCAGCTAATTGAGTGTAAAAGGGAATATTTCACTCTCGCATTGCCACCTGCTGGTCGTTTTGGCTCATCATCAAAAAAAAATTTGGTGTTGGCGATAACCACTGATATAGAAAACAACATACTAATTTTTGACTTAGTCTTATTTTCTTAACAGACAGGCCCATAATATTGCCGCAAATTAATGACTGGCTATCTGCCTTCAATTAGGGCTGCAACTAAAGACTATTCTGATGGTCTATTAATCTATTGATTATTGAAACTATTAATTGGATTATGAATCACACAAATTCTCAATTGCTCTAATTGAGAGAACAGCTTTTAAATTTAGCTTGAGGTTGGTCACGGCATGTGATGACTGAAAATAAAGACAACTAGGGCTAGGTTGTAGCACTGGCGGGCCCGAGCACCCGCACGTTGAAGCCTGTTGCGGTCATTGGAGAGAGCGATCTTTGACCAAGCTCAAGTCTCTGCGTTGCATGCGTTTTGCGCACTGCGTCACACGTTGTCGATCCTTGCCTGCTAATTGCTCATTACGGCCCACGCTATCAATTGCACATCAAACTGACAATTTTATGTAAATCGAATGATAGTTGTAAAACAAAAATTACTTCCTGTTGCCAGTAGGTGGCGCTATCACTATCATTACGCACAGACATATAGATCTGTTCAAGTAGGCGCTCTGATGTAGCGTGAGCAATTTTGAATCAATTGGACAATGGTAAATGGTTTTGTATTTATATAGCGCTTTTCTAGTCTTGATGACCACTCAAAGCGCTTTACAGTACAGTTTTACATTCACCCATTCACACACACATTCATACAGTGCATCTAATCGCAGCACTTTGTTATTCTATGGGGGGCCATTCAGGGTTCAGCATCTTGCCCAAGGACACTTCGGCATGCAGATGGGTCAGACTGGGGATCGAACCGCCAACCTTCAGGTTGGAGGACGACCACTCTACCCCTCAGCCACGGCCACCCTTATGTTACCAAAACATAATTTTCACACTGATCAGTAGGTCGCACTATGTCCCTTACCTAATATTTATATATGGAGCTGCTAAGATCAAGATTGTGATCATAGGTCAGTAGTTTGGAGCTGTTTGGATAATGCAGAGGAGATTAACAAAGTACTTCCTGTTTCATGGCGAATCAGTAGTTGGCTCAATGACACTGAGGAAATATTGACACAGAGCTGTTCAGGCTTGTACTCTTATCATGTGACAGAAGTTTAGTAGTGATAGGACAATGCACAGTGGAGTTATGACAACATCGTGTCCTTTGGCGAAGGTTGATACTTCGCCGCACATCAATCTTTACACGGTATGAGGAAACGTCAGAATTCTGACCATGATCCAATGACTTGACTGAGCTCATTTGAGCTGTATATCGTAAAGCAGCCAGGAGCAGTTCATCAAATTATAAAACATGTCACTTCCTGTAGCCACCGGGGGGGGGGGGGGGGGGATTTCAAGTCATAATTTCTGTGTCGATGTCTTCAAGCTGCGACTCTTGTCTTACATGTCTAGTTTGGACTCGATTGGACAATGTATGTCCGAGATACAGAACCTCATGTTTTGATGGCGTTTAATCAAACTTTGACGCCACGGTCACACGGTGTGATGAAAAATCAATCTCTAAAGAAATTTTTATCTCCATCTTGTTGTGATGACACTGATCTTAATTTAAGTTAATCTGATGAAAGCCCTGAGACAAGTACATCAAAGTAAAAATGTGGAATATGGCAAAAATGGCTACTAAATCCAAAATGGCGGGCTTCCTGTTTGGTCTAGCATACCTATCCAAGAGACTTATTTGTTTGTTATGAAAAGACACATGTCCCCATCGATGTCGGCCAAACGTGGTGCCGGGGCTGTCCTTTAGGGGGCGCTAGTCAGTTATTTTGACACGCCCATTCCTTAAAACCATCTGTGTATCTTCGGGGGGGGGGGGGGGGGGCTGTTGATACACACATGTACAGCCTTGGCCAAAAGTTTTGAGAATGGCACAAATCTTCATTTTCACAAAGTCTGCTGCCTCAGTTTTTATGATGGCAATTTACATATACTCCAGAATGTTATGAAGAGTGATCAGATGAATTTCAATTGATTGCAAAGTCCCTCTTTGCCATGAAAATTAGCTTTAGCTCCAAAAAACCATTTCCACTGCATTTCAGCCCTTCCACAAAAGGACCAGCTGACCTCATGTCAGTGATTCTCTTGTTAACACAGGGGAGAGTGTTGACCGGGACAAGTCTGGAGATCACTCTGTCATGCTGATTAAGACAGAATTGCAGACTGGAAGCTTTAAACTGAGGGTGGTGCTTGAAATCATTGTTCTTCCTCTGTTAACCATGGTTACCTGCAAGGAAACACGTGCAGTCTTCATTGTTTTGCACTAAAAAGGGCTTCTCAGGCAAGGATATTGCTGCTAGTAAGATTGCACCTAAATCTAGCATTTATCGGATCATCAAGAACTTCAAGGAGAGCGGTTAAATTGTTGTGAAGAAGGCGTCAGGGCGCCAAAGAAAGTCTAGCAAATGCAACGACTGTTTCCTAAAGTTGATCTAGCTGCGGGATCGGGGCACCACTAGTGCAGAGCTTGCTCAGGAATGGCAGCAGGCAGGTGTGAGTGCATCTGCACGCACAGTGAGGCGAAGACTTTTGGAGGATGGCCTGGTGTCAAGAAGGGCAGCAAAGAAGCAACTTCTCTCCAGGAAAAACATCAGGGACAGACTGATATTCTGCCAAAGGTACAGGGATTGGACTGCTGAGGACAGGGGTAAAGTCATTTTCTCTGATGAATCCCCTTTCAGATTGTTTGGGGTATCTGGACGAAAGCTTGTCCGGAGAAGAAAAGGTGAGCGTTACCATCAGTCCTGGGTCTTGCAAACAGCGAAGCATCCTGAGACCAATCATGTGTGGGGTTGCTTCTCAGCCAAGGGAGTGGGCTCACTCACAATTTTGCCTAAGAACACCGCCATGAATAAAGAATGGTACCAAAACATCCTCCGAGAGCAACTTCTCTCAACCATCCAAGAATAGTTTGGTGACTAACAATGCCTTTTCCAGCATGATGGAGCACCTTGCCATAAGGCAAAAGTGATAACTAAGTGGCTCGGGGAACAAAACATCAACATTTTGGGTCCATGGCCAGGAAACTCCCCAGACCTTAATCCCACTGAGAACTTGTGGTCAATCCTCAAGAGGCGGGAGGACAAAAAAAAACCCACAAATTCTGACAAACTCCAAGCATTGATTATGCAAGAATGACCTGCCATCAGTCAGGATTTGGCCCAAAAGTTAATTGACAGCATGCCGGGGAGAATTGCGGTCTTGAAAAAGAAGGGTCAACACTGCAAATATTTACTCTTTTCATGAACTCAATGTTATTGTCAATACAATATTTTGACACTTATGAAATACCTGTAATTATACTTCAGTATACCATAGTAACATCCTACAAAAAGATCTAAAAACACTGAAGCAACACACTTTCTGAAAACCAATACTTGTGTCATTCTCAAAACTTTTGGCCATGGCTGTAGTTTGAGGCAGATGGACCCATGAACAGGGAAGTTACAGCGATTTCGTGTGTCATGGCGAGCTGATAAACGTTGATGCCACGCCATTAATAATCCGCATGATGAAAAGTCACAGTAATCTTATGGCTACATTATCAAGGTCTTGAGACCCATTTGACACAGTTTGAAATGGTTTCGCAAAGTGGATGAGGAGGAACTTCGATTTGCGTCATTACGGTAAGCGTGCTGCGCCATTTCCTGTTTTCTTGCCGATGGTGGTGGTCGCTCTCTGTACTAGCTCCTCTGCTAAACACAGCTGTTTCTCTGTATTACTATGGCTAAAATCACCGATCTGTAGTTAAACACCCTTACATACCAACCCCTACTCTATCATGCTTAGTGATTCTGTGTTCTGTTTGAGCACACCCTCTTAGCTCTTTAGCAGCGATGTCTTCTCTCTCTCCCTGTGGCTCCACTGCTCTTTATTGCGTGTCTTATGTTTACTTACTCCTCTGCCTCCCTTAACAGTAGTGGCATAAATGTAGTGTGTTGGAAGCGATGGAGGCAAGGATTAGCGACTTAGAAGCTCGGCTCCGCAGCTTAGAACCTCCGCTAGCTGTAGTTAGCCGGCTCCCGCTAGCCGCGGAGCCACCTAGCATAGCACGTAGCTTAGCCTTAACTAGCAGTCCCCTGACTTGTCCCATGCAGCAGGGAGCCCAGGGTTGATGGGTGACGTTCCGGAGGGGGCATAGTGCTAGTCTTAAAAAGCCCACGATTAAAGAGCCACCAGCTCACGTTTCAAATAGATTCGCTCCAATCAGCGACGCACCCACTGATAAACGAACTCTGATTATTGGCGACTCGGTTCCGAGAAACGTCAGGTTAGCGACACCAGCGACCATAGTAAAATGTATCCCGGGGGCCAGAGCCGGCGACATCGAATCTAAACTGAAGTTGCTGGCTAAAACTAAATGTAAATACAGTAAAATCATAATTCACGTCGCAGGAATGACTCCCGGCTTCGCATGTCGGAGGTCACTAAAGTGAATGTTATGATGTCGGAAAACAGTAGTTTTCTCTGACCCTCTACCTAACACAACAGGTGATGACATGTTTAGCCGCATGTTGTCTTTTAACCGCTGGCTGTCAAAGTGGTGTCCTGTAAATGGTGTGAGCTTTGTAGATAATTGGCAAACTTTTTGGAGAAAACCTGGTCTTGTTAGGAGGGACGGCATTCATCCCACTTGGGATGGAGCAGCTCTCTTATTTAGGAATATTACTAAGTCTATAACATGACAACCCAGAGTTGGGACCAGGAAGCAGAGCTGCAGTGCTAAACACTTCTCTGTGCTCCCTCTGGATCAGTCACACAACCCCATAGAGATCGTGTCTGTCAACCGTCCGATTAAATTATTGAAATTAAACAATAACAGAGCGAGAACTCCACACAAATAAAAACAACCTCTGAAACTACACAGGAAATTAAGACTTTTAAATGTGGGCTTTTAAACATTAGATCACTGTCAACTAAGGCTATTTTAGTTAATGAACTAGTCTCCGATTACAACATATTTATTGTCCCTCACTGAGACATGGCTGCATCCTGATGAATATGTCAGTCTTAATGAATCTACTCACCCCAGTCATATAAATTCACAGGTTCCCAGAGAATTTGGGCGAGGAGGTGGAGTTGCTGCTATTTTTAACTCCAGTCTATCAATTAATCCTAAACCTAAACTCAGCTATAACTAATTTGAATGTCTTTCTCTTAGTCTTCCATGCCAATCCAGGAAACCCCAACAGCCAATCATATTTGCTGTAGTTTGCCGTGCTCCGGGGGCTTATACCGAATTTTTAGCGGAATTCCATGACTTTTTATCAAACCTAGTCTTAAAGACAAATAAAATTATTATTGTTGGTGACTTTAATATTCATGTTGACAATAATAAAAATAGCCTTAGCGTAGCATTATTTCGGTACTAGACTCAATTGGTTTCAGTCAGTGTGTACACCAACCTACTCATTGTCGTAACCACACACTTGACCTTGTATAATCGTACAGTGTCGGAATTGAACATTTAACAGTACTACAATCCAGTTCTATCAAACCATAATTTAATAACCTTTGATTTTTCAATAACTGAATATATGCCACTAATAAAAAACTAATTTTCTAGATGTCTACCTGATAGTGCTGTTGCTAAATTTAAGGGAAATAATTCCAATTACATTTAAACCCGTATTATCCGTAGATATCAAGAACAAATTCTTTAAAAACCTGAGCTCCATTGAGATCGACCACCTCGTCGATATCTCTGCAGACTCATTACAATTAACATTAGATTCAACAGCGCCTCTAAAAAGGGAAAATGTCAAACATAGTAAATTAGGTCCGTGGTATAATTCCCAGACAAATGAGTTAAAACAATTATAGCACTGTAGCCAGGCTGACAGAGAGTCACACCTCCACCGAACCCAGTATTCTTTGATCCCTAAATAGCAATATCTTTATGACTTTTTTTAATGATAAAATTCTAACTATTAGAAATAAAATCAACCATCTCCTGCCCTCAATTGGCACTAATACCCTCCCAACAACAGAGATCTCAGAAACGGCTGAGAATCCTTCCCATTACTTAGACAGCTTCTCTCTGATCACCCCTTATCAGTTTACAAAAATAATATCAGGTTCTAAACCAACAACCTGTATCTTAGATCCCATTCCTACAAAATTACTTAAAGAAATTCTGCCCCTAATTGATAGTTCGTTACTTAACACAATCAATCTGTCATTATCATCAGGTTATGTACCAGTCTTTTAAAATAGCTGTAATCAAACCCCTACTCAAAAGACCCAGAGGTTTTAGCCAATTACAGGCCAATATCTAATCTCCCCTTCATGTCTAAAACCTTAGAAAAAGTTGTAGCCAATCTTTGAGTTTCTCCTGGAAAATAATATATATGAAGACTTTCAGTCGGAGTTTAGAGCCAATCACAGTACAGAGACAGCCTTGGCAAAAGTCACTAATGACCTTCTAATAGCCTCAGATCAGGGATTTGTGTCTGTCCTCGTTCGGTTAGATCTCAGTGCAGCATTCGACACAATTGAACATCAAATTGTATTACAAAGACTTAAACAGTTAATTAACATTAATGGAACAGCCCTTAACTGGTTTAAATATTATTTTTCTGATCGCTCCCAATTCGTGCAACTTAATGATGAGTCATCTGTGCGCACCAAAGTTAACCATGGTGTTCCACAGGGTTCTGTGCTCGGCCCAATTTTATTCTCATTATATATGCTTCCACTAGGAAACATTATCAGGACACATTCTGTAAATTTCCACTGCTATGCGGATGACACCCAGTTATACTTTTCAATAAAACCTGAACAAAGTAATCAATTAACTAAATTTCGAGCATGTTTCAAGGACATAAAAACCTGGATGACCTGCAATTTTCTCTTATTAAACTCAGATAAAACAGAGGTTATAATACTTGGCCCCAAACACCTTAGAGATACATTATCTATTGATATAGCTGCGCTACACGACATTGCCCTTGCTTCCAATGAAACAGTCAGGAACTTGGGAGTGATCTTTGATCCTGATTTATCCTTTAATAGTCACTTAAAACAAATTTCTAGGACTGCCTCTTTCCACTTGCGTAATATCTCAAAAATCAGACATGTCCTTTCGCAAAAAGATGCAGAAAAACTAGTCCACGCCTTTGTTACATCGAGACTGGACTATTGTAATTCATTATTATCAGGCTCCAGCAGTAACTACTTGTTGTCCCTAAAGTCTCTAAAAGTAGTGTAGGAGCCAGAGCTTTTAGCCACCAAGCTCCTCTGCTGTGGAATAAACTACCACTTTCAGTTCAGGAGGCAGACACCATCTGTTCGTTTAAGAGTAGGCTCAAAACGTTCCTTTTTGATAAAGCTTAGAGTTAGAGCTAATTAGTGCGGCAGAACGTAACATGTTCTATTTTCTAAAATAGGAAGCATTTAGTCCTAAAAGGCATAGAGGTATTAATGGCTGATCTACTGAGTGGGCCACATGCTTTTCATCGTACTATCATACAAACCAGTAGCCAGTCAGATTTACCTTGAGCCTCAGTGTAGCCTCAGGTTCGGCCTGTATCATTGATTACAGGGCAAAACCCCCTGATGACGCTAAGACACAAAGGGAATTTATGACACATGACACACGGAGCTTCTCTGTCCAGCTTCTCCTTCCTCTTCTCCATCCCTTTCCCCCTTCCCCGGAATCCCTTTGCTTTATCCCCACAGATCCAGGGCCTCTGTGGCCGCACCATGGATTATGATTTGTGGATCGCGCATCAGAGGTTGCAATGGTGGATCCAGTATGGCGGATTGTATATCGTGTGGGCTGATCATAGAGGTAATGGCGGATCCTGTGTCGCGTTGGCATCAGATACGGGCGGTGGACTCGGACCGCGGCAGCAGCTCATGATGGATCCTAATAAGCGGCAGTGGACAATGACTGTGGACTTAAGTGGCATCTGATCTGGATGGTGGATCATGATCCTGCTGGTTGCTGACCATTGACTTTGATTGCAGATGGACTGCTTGACATATAGTATTGAAGTTATCCTTCAAAATGTTTACCCTCATCAATGCTGCTAAAAACTTTAATCTTGATGATGTTTTCCTACACGTAGCATCTATTGCACTTCTGTCCGTCCTGTAGAGGGATCCCTCACATGTGGCTCTCTCTGAGGTTTCTACGTATCTTTACCCTGTAAAAGGGTTTTTAGTAGTTTTTCCTTACCCTCTGGTTAAGGACAGAGGATGTCACACCATGTTAAAGCCCTATGAGACGAATTGTAATTTGTGAATATGGGCTATACAAATAAAATTTGATTGATTTGATTGATTGATTGAATACATCCAAATGTAAGTTGTAGAAAAAACAAGTAATTTCATGCGGTGGTAATAATAAGAATAATTCTTTCAATTTCAATAGGGCCTCCCACCGGAGGTGCTCGGGCCCTAATAAGAATAATCCTTACAATTTCAATAGGGCCTCTCACCATTCGGTGCTCGGGCCCTAGTAATAATAAAAATCCTTACAATTTCAATAGGGCCTCTCACCATTTGGTGCTCGGGCCCTAATAATAATAAAAATCCTTACAATTTCAATAGGGCCTTTCACCATTCGGTGCTCGGGCCCTAATAATAATAAAAATCCTTACAATTTCAATAGGGCCTCTCACCATTCGGTGCTTGGGCCCTAATAAATATAGATACTTCATTAAAAAAAGTATTTTAATCAGCTTTGCTGCATATTAGGGTACTGTTGATACAAAGACAAAAAATTGAATTTTTGTCCATTTAAAACCAAGGACAGGCAAAGTGCTAATATAAAATAATTCATTTAAATTCAAGTTTCCCTTTTTCTGTGAACCAAGAACAGGCCAAGTGCTGTTACTTAAAATAAATAAATAAAAGTATCCATTTTTTCTCTGTTAACAAAAGGACAGGGAAAGTATCAGCAATAAAAACATCAACAAACGAAACTAGGCTTCTTTGGGCTGCATAATTGTGATTAAAAAAGACGTTTGTCAGGCAATAGGATAATATTACGCTCTTAAACTCGTGAAAAAAAGTTTCAACCATATTTTTGTAATGTATTCTAGAATCCTGTGCACGGATACGTTTATATCGCAAGCTAGATAACAGGATATCTTACCGAGGCAAGTCTGCATCGTCTACGTTACAATGTCAAACGTGCCTCCTCTTCAAATGCGCGTGTCATGCTTCCATGGAAAGCAAGGTCCGCCGTACAAATATTGCAGGTAGCTTTTTCCGGTCTATGTTAATGGTGAAGTTTTCCCATACTTTTGACATTCTGGTACGCAATGGGACGCCATTGGTCCATGTTTTGTCGCTATTGCACATGCGCAACTTTCAGAAATAAGAGTGGAGCAGGATGGCTCACTCCACTGCTACTTCCATCAGTACCTCAGGTAAATCGACATTTAGTTCAGCTGCACGGCACGAAAAACACGCGCTATGACGTAACCAACGAATCATCGACGATTAAATTCGTCGGCGACTATTTTAGTCATCGATTTTTGTTGACTACATCGATTAATCGTTGCACCCCTATCTTCAATGGGAGTGCATGCAGGAGAATGAATACAACGAATGAATGAAATACAATGAATTCCGAGGTCGGCTTAGTATTAAGGTAAAGAAAGTATATTGTAACCTAATAATAATAATATGAAAACAATAGTAGCAATGCTTATGTACATCACCTATAGAAACCTCTATTTAGGAGTTGAACTTAAAACAATTGATTATAATAATAAGTCCGTGCATATAAGAATTTCCTTTTGGTAAAAACATTTTGCGAATATGGTAACAAATATTTATTGCATGCATTAATAATAATATTAAAATTTTCTTCAGGGTGCTCATAATCTAAATCCGGTCCCTTATCATGCAGAATACGGGGGCCATAAACTTCACCTTGATCAAAATGAGAAGCTTATGATGTTTGGAGTGACACGCGTCTTGGCAGTGGATGGCTACAGCAGCAAAACTATTGCCAATGCCACTATGCCAGTGAAAAACAACCTTGTAATTTTTGAAGAGGTTTATAGGTGAATACATTCAGAACCAATGTTATCATTATCCTTTCTGTGCTATTTTTATTGTCTATTTATTGAAAATAGTGTATTTTATACTGACTCTGGGCAGGGCTCAACAGAGCAGGGAAGTCGTGGTTGAGAGGCTGTGGTCAGGACAGCCGCCTGTGTCATTGAAGTGGGCGACTATTAGGGCGCTCACTAACGAGAATTTTTTCTATCGATTAATCTGTCGACTATTTTACAGATTATTTGATTAATCTAAACGATACATTTTCCTCCAAAAAAAACGAATTGACCCTTTCATTTCATTTCCGAAGCGCCGCACAGCGCCAAGGAAAGCCAGGCGCCTCTTATCCACACCCCTGTCAAACCTTTGTGTGGTTCACATGGAATGTGATGCGCCCTGCACCGATGGTTTCGGCGTCGAGTCTGTCGAGCTCGCTTAATTATGTGCGTGAGATGGACTGTGTACTAAAGTTGACATCTTTATTTGGGTCCTCACTTCCGGGTCTGACCCCGCCCCCCACGTTCATTGCCTCATCCTATTGGTCCACAACATACCAACATAGGGGCTTCCTATTAGCTAAACCTACATGTCAATCAACTGTTGTGAATAACATTAAACGATACTACGGTATATTTTTTCCATGCGCCGCGAGCGTATCACGCCAGGAAACACACTGAAAAATTAATTTAAACGGTATTAATGACATATTTTTTATAATATAAATTATCAAAATGCATCCCATACTTTGTATTCCCCTTATTTTGTCATGGAGTTTTGATTTCCCCAATTTTCCCAATTACATAATTAAATGTCCCCCTCTGCCCAGAGAGGGGTGGGGGGTGGGGGGAGGCTATGAAGACCATCATCTTTTACTCCCAAACCAGTACATTGAATGGGTGACATACAACAACAAGCGAATAAAGCAGAATCGCAGACTGACCGACCCTGAGAAATGCGTGTCCCGTGTGAACAGCCAGGCGCCAGCGCGCTTGAGAACAGCGCTGTGCTGCGCGGCGCGGTGCTTCGGGGTCCGGTGTAAACCAGGCGTCACGTAGTAATATTGAAGAACATTTGTTATAATGAATTGAAATGAAACTGTTTAGAAATCGAAAAGGTAAATTCATAAAACAAAAAAAAAGATGCGACGCATTTTCAGCGTTGACGTCATCGATGACGTTGACTAATCACGGCAGTCCTAGCGACTATGCATCGATACAGAGACATAACATAATTGATTCATGTTTTCTGCTACGTTCATTGTCTTAGCGATGTGCTGCCGCTGCATAATAATAACCAGAGCTGCTCCAGGATCAGAACAGACGCTCATTAAAAGTCCGATCATCCTGTATGTGTCTGTTTCCACCTCACTTCCCCTCGATCTGCGCTAACTTTACACTTTAACAACAAACACCCCCACTGATCACAAGTTATTAGGACCGGTACAGTTTACTTTGTGTTTGTTTGAGTTGAGATAATAAGTCCTAATGAGATAGTAAGTCATAATAATGAGATACTGTCTCAAAATAATTAGGGCTGCAACTAACAACAATTCTGTCGTTAGTTGCAATTCTTCAGACTGGTCAGACCGGACCCACATTTCTCCGCGCCGGTCAGTCGGTCATAGAGTGTTAAGGCCAGCGCATGCTTCTGCGTTTTCACGGGCCCGCAAGCGCAAGAGCCCTTCCAGAGGCCTTCCGGGCCCCTTACGTGCTTATGTATCTCTTCTTACGTGCGTCGCCCAATTTTTCTAACTATACGGCAAAGCTCTGCGAGCCTTACGCGGCCCGCAACGGATGCGATTGGTCTGCTAACTACATCCTTTCCGGAGTCGCATTTCCGGTTTCATGCCACATAATACCGGCAGAAACAACAGACGATTCAGAAGAACGAATATGGACCAAATAGAAGAGCGTTTGGCAGAAGAGATCCGAAAGTATGATCACTTGTATAACCCTTCACTGACTGGCGGATTTGTCCGCCAGAAAAAGGCTACGAAGAGCCGCAGTGGCTATGTAAATAAACAATCGACGAAGAAGAAAGAGGTCGTCTTCGACAAAACACGTTACTCCGCCTAGTGTTCTGGCGGGGAATTGCTTTGTAACTCGCGCAACGTTTGGAAAAGCATGAATGACGAGTCCTTCGCAACAGCGGCGTGAAAAGCCGCAGTTGCAGAAGCATGCGCCGGCCTTTAGGGTTGCCATCATTAAGGGTTTGAAAAACCGGGCACCGATATCCGCGTTTCACGGAGGAATAAGACACGCAGATGTTTACCGGAACCGGAAGTGATTACAAAATTAAAGCATAGACTTCAGAATAAGGGCACATATTAATAATCGTTTGAATAATCGTGATTTTGATATTGTCCAAAATAAATCGTGATTATGATTTTTTCCATAATCGAGCAGCCCTAGTATTAGCAGCACCAATTTCCTGATTGTGGGGTTCTAGTATTGGCTAACATGGTTACACCAAAAGTTCACTGCACCCAAGTGCTTCTTTAAAGCAAATGAGGACTGGACATCAACCATTTCCATCTGAAGGATGCTCCCATCAATGCAAGACATTATCTCTTTTACTTTTACACAGAAGTTTGCCTCAGGTTTGATGGAGAATGGGTCACGAGCAAACTGCAGTACCTCAATGAGAATACTGAAGCCTTGGAATCTCTCAGTGAAGATATCAGTCAGTTTTCTCATGAAGTTTGTCATGGCTGGCCTTCATGTGTGCCCCAGGTGCTGCACTCATGAATGCACAGAGTTGTGTGAAGTGCAGCAACCTTCCTGCTATTAGGTCTGTCAAAACAATCATTAACTTTGTTTTGAAGGAGCACAGCCTCTCAACCAAATCAGCGATAGACATTAACCGCCCCTGAACTTCCAGTTTCAAAGTGTTCAAGTGTCCACAAATGTCACACAGAAAGTGGACTTCCTTTGCTGAGCCACCTGACATCACTATGAACCAGCAAGTCAGTGTGCTCTGCAGTTGCGTCAGCAAGCAACATACTGAAGAGGTTATGTTGAAGGCTGGAGGTTGAGCGGATGTAATTCACAATGTTCCTAACAGTGTCCATGGTGTTTTTCAGATCGCCGCTGAGCTTTGCACACAGTACAGCCTGATGAATGATGCAGTGTAAAAACTGCATATGCGGGGCTACGACTGCCAACCTGGCCACCAGTCTTTTCACTCTACCGGTCATAGCCGGAGTTCCATCCATAACCAACAAGCAGAATTTTTACAAATTTTGAACCCCCAGATGGTGAGGTTCAAATAGTAATGGACATGTGCATCTGAACTTCTAGGGATAACAAAGAATCAACACAACAGA
This sequence comes from Pleuronectes platessa, assembly GCF_947347685.1. Taxonomy (NCBI): domain Eukaryota; kingdom Metazoa; phylum Chordata; class Actinopteri; order Pleuronectiformes; family Pleuronectidae; genus Pleuronectes; species Pleuronectes platessa. Next base: position 27,508,010 of record NC_070635.1, on the reverse strand, counting down.
ATAAACAAGTGCCTTTTGCATCTACCTTAGAACAATAATAGACAACAGTATAACCACTGCAAAATTCTGTAAATATCACTTAACATGGACCTTTCATCAGTAGCCGGAATGATACACAATGCCCCTTATGATAACTCAGCAAAGGGAAACAAGATCTAGGCACACAAAATAGAACTGTTTATCTTTTGTTAACAACCTGCATAGTGCTAGTACAGAGAAGAAAGAAAAAAAAATCACTGAACACAGTCTAGTTTTGCTGCAGACAGAATAATAAAGACTGAACCGAACTCCTGCATGAGCACCTTGATCATTCTAAAGGGAAGAAATAGATGGGGAATGTGATGGCGTTGATTAAGTCCCTGCCCTTTGTACAAACATTGCTACTCCCCATTGGATGGTTTTGTGAGGTCCCCGATCAGTTGACTATCTAGAGCGGGGGTATTCAACTATTTAAAGAGGTCCAGTTAGAGAAAATGTCTTGAAGCAAAGGTCCCGAAGATTCTAATGTCTAACTATTAAGTGTGATACATATTTAAGTAGCCTAGTAGTTGTATCAACATCTGCATGTACTCAGTACCTGACTGTCAAATCAAATGAATTCAGAACGATTCAAAAACTTTTTGACAATATTTATTGTCACGTAACGTAGCACTTAACATATATGTATGATTGAAGATATGTGCAATTTTCCCTCATTAACAAAATAAAAGTAGGGCTGCATTTCAAAATAAGAGAAAAATAAAATGTGAAAATTGTGCATGTTCAAATAAAGGGCTTAACTTCAGAAAAATAAAGGGAGTAAAAGCTATAATTTAAATTTTGACTTGACTCTAAAGCCTCAACCAATTTGACAGAAAAAAACGTGACAGATAATAAATCTCAACACATCTTAACAATTTAACAGTTTTAGAATCACTTTTTATCCCACTCCGCCACTTTTTTCGTCCGTTTGTCTCCCTTTCTCCGTCTCATTCATCCGTTTGTCTCCCTTTCTCCGTCTCAGTATCTCTCCCTTTGTTTTCTCTAACTGTATCATTATCTTTAGGTTTCGCGCTGCCCCCCGACGGAAAACACGTCGCCGGACCTGTGCATCTCCCGAGGCAGGGGGCACGCGAGTGAGCTAGAAAAGAGGTGCTCGCGGCTCAAACCTCTGCTTCTCAAGTAACAAACCAGATTTGAGAATATAAGAAGTAGAAAATACAGAAATTTGTGTTCAAATGTATTGAGTAAAAGTAAAAAGTCATCATGAAAATAAATACTCTAGTAAAGTAGAGATACGTGAAAAATCTACTTAAGTACAGTCACAAAGTATTTATACTTTGTTACATTACATTACATGTCATTTAGCTGACGCTTTTGTCCAAAGCGACTTACATTTTTAGAACACTCAGCATTTATGAGGGGCCACTTTAGGGGTTCAGTATCTTGCCAAGGACACTTAGGCATGCAGATGGGAAAGAGTGGGATTCAAACCAGCCACCTTCTTGTTGCAGAACACCCGCTCTATCCCCTAGGCCACGCTCTCTCCCACCACTATATGCACCGCTGGGCCATGTCGGTACAGTCAGTCGATTCATCCACAGCGATAGACATAAACTCTGCTTTTCTAAGGTTTTCCAAAAGCTTCCCTGCGACATCCGTTGCCAGTAGCTCCACTCTGCGGAGAGTTGATGTGTCCGAGAGAGGCACTTTTTTTTAATGGATGAAGTGACGCTTTCCTTCACTTTTTCGTCAACGATCATTTCATCAATAACTGCAAGCATGCAGTCTTTAACAATCTCCAACTCGGTGAAGGGCCTCTTCTGTCTGGTTAGTGTCCAGGCTTCACCGTCACATAAAGACGTAACCATACAGGTTTGGTAGAGGCAACAGCAAAACTCGATGGCTCTGAGTTACATGTCTCAAAGTATACAAGAGGCTGTTAGTTTTATTTTTTCTTATCAAGCTATACTGATTTGCAGGCAGTCTTGCAGGCCATGGTTAAATTCAAATGGCTGTATCCGGCCCTGGGGTTGCTAGTTGAATAGACCTGGTGTACATGGATCTGCAAATCTGTCTTTAGAATATGTGTGTGTAAACAGATTTGACAATGTCTTCAAAATATCTTCAAATCTATATTTAAATCTGTGCTTAGATCAGATTTGCAAATATGTACAAACAATCTACAAAAAGTTATTCAGAGTTTGTGTGTGTGTAATCAGATTTTAAAATGTGTATATGGAGATGAAATACTCAAAAAGATACACATTTGGAGATTATATTACACATTCATGAATTTGATCACACAGACAGAATGAAACTCAAATTTTTCAATAGTTTTACTGCAATAATGTCCTACAGGACACACTGCCTACCTGTACATGTCCACACAGTGAGCATAGCTGCTGCTCTCAGGCCTGTCTTTCTACATTGAGTTTGGGTTGCTGCCCCTGATATGACTTGACACTGTGAATTATGTTCAGCTTATTTCAGGACACTTTTATTTAAATACTGCCACTTTTCAAGAGTAACCATGCCTCCATGATGACGGCTTTTCACACACTTAGTGCAATGGGAACACATTTTTATTTTATTTGTATTTATTTAGATCTACAAATTAATCAATTTCTATAAAAGTGCCAGTGTGTTATTGCTTGATACCCATGGTGTTTCAGTGGATGTGATTAGTGTATGATTTCTCTTCCTCTCTTATTTTCTAAGGATGATTTGGATGAGCCCGAAATGAGGATGCATCAGTGTCTCTCCTTACAACCATCAGCAACAATTGCATGAGTAGGGCTGCAACTAACGACTATTCTGATAGTCGATTAATCTATTGAAATAATTAATCGACAAATCGGATTATGAATGACACAAATGACCCGCTTTGCCTTCCACCGCGCAGGAGCACTGGCTGCGCAGTGGAAGGCAAGCGGGTCGGGTGTGTTGCTGGCACGCTAGATGAGTTAATAACACTGATCCTCTAGCCATGCACCTCGTAAGGTCCACTTACTATGAGGTCTAAAGGGCTAAAGTGGCCGTCACTCCCAGGAAATATGGCTACATTACTGTAAGAGACTGGTAACATGTACCTTTTCGTAAAAAATAACGTACCTTTGTGCAATTTTACACAATAAATATGACGTAGCTTTAGAGGAAACTACCATACCCGGAAGATCCTGCAGATTTTTTGGTCATCACTCATCATCCTTGATAGATTGTTTTTAAGTTCCTCTGAAAAAGATTAAACTCCCCATGATTGATCGATCATCAAGGCTAGCGAAACTGAATCACGTTAACCAGCGCTGAAGCTAACAAGGCAGGACATTTTCCGGGTCAAACAAATAATACAAATATCAAAATCAAGTTCGGCCTGTGACATGGTTTTTCATTTCCTATTTTTGATCTGAGTAAACAATCCAAACTGCGAACCACAAAACCTTATTGCTTTTTGGTATCAGATTCATGAATGAATAACGAAATAATGACTTGTTTTAAATGAAAAATACGAATGATACAGGTACAAATTAACTTTTTCTATGAAACACAGCATGATATCACTCATTCATATGCATTGAATAACTCTTTTTTATTTGTAAATTAGCCTCATGCTCGATTCAAACTATACATTTCTGGCATCATTGTATGCTACAAGCAAACAAATTATGTTTAGAATAAATTATTTATTCTATGCAATCTGGCTTTATGGGAGGTCAGCACATTTTTAACCAGAATAGTCCCCTCAATCATGTAAATGGTTTTGTATTCATATAACGCTTTTCTAGTCCTGATGATCACTCAAAGCGCTTTACAGTAAGTAGTGAGTTTTACATTCACCCATCCATGCGCACATTCATACAGTGCATCTATTCGCAGCACTTTGTTATTCTAAAGGGGGCCATTCGGGGTTAAGCATCTTGCCCAAGGACACTTCGACATGCAGATGGGACAGACTGGGGATAGAACTGCCGACCTTCAGGTTGGATGACGACCACTCTACCCCCTTAGCCACAGCCTCCCAGGTAGCACTCCTAGATATCAGTACTCTAAATATGCAAGTTTTTTTTTCATCAAGATTCATAATTTATTCCCAGGGAAATTACAAAAATGTTATAATTGTCCATATGATAAATTACAGTGAGTTATCTCTCTCACATATATTGATCGCTTCTTATGGTGTGAATAAAGTGTATTTAAAGGTTTTACTATACACTCGTTAAAAACCGGTTCAGCCACCTTAGCTTTACTGAATGAGAAACAGACGTTTAACATGTCGAATGCTAAATATGTGTTGTTTCAAACTATTTCATCAGCAGCTTATATTTAGATCTCATACACTACAATAGGCTAACATTTTCGGCAGCCAACTGCTAGCTGACACACAAACAGTCAGCTAAAGAAACCAAACCACCACATACCTTTGTATCAACGGTCGGTCCGTCTCTGTATCCAACATCATTTTTAAACTTCCTCAGAAAGGAGGGTTCAGCTGGTTTCACCCACGACACTCCACTGACCTTTTTTTTATTCATATGAAAACCGTAAATTCCACGGCAACAAATGCGATAAAATATATTGCTGGGTCCTTCCGGGTCGAGGCTTCGAAGAGTGTGTCGAGCAATCCAAGAAGATTTGTGTGAAGCGCGTATCGAGGCTCGTCCTGATGACGCGAGCCGGCCGTACCACGTGACCGAGTCCGGAAATGGATCGCGAATCGAAATATAAGGGTTAGCGAAACGTAATGGAACCCCCCTCACATTTTGTGGACTTTGGACTTTATTGCGCGTTTGTTTGCAAAGAAAAATAAACCGCCTGAAACCCAGCACTGTGGAAAAGTTGTAATTCTTAAATAAAAATGAATATGTCCATATTTTACGTGTTATTTGTTGTCCCTAGTAACACAAGCACAGTCACATCACAACCCTCTGCCCAATTTGTTTTCACTTTCCCTTTTGACCCCACCATTGTATCATAAAGACAGACACCATATTAATGAGTTCATAATTTATGTATTGGCAACACAAACATCAGTCATTCATTTATTCAATTCGAACCCATGTTGTCATTATAATCACTCTGCTTGTTTTACATTTATTGTCCACTTGATGGCGCAATAGAGCAAATTAAACACCATGAAGCTCGGCCCATGAGTGAACCAATAAGATGGAAAGCGTCAATGCTGCATGATGCTTCATCTCGCCATCACTAATAACAGATACTACTTAAAAACCCTTTTACAGGGTAAAAATACGTAGAAACCTACGCCACATGTGAGGGATCCCTCTCGCAGGACGGACAGAAGTGCAATAGATGCCACGTGTAGTAAAACATCATCAAGATTACAGTTTTTAGCAGCATTTTATGAGGGTAAACATCCCGAAGGACAACCCCAACATGACATGCCAAGCAGTCCCGCTGCAATCACAGTCCATGGTCAGCAACCAGCAGGACCACGATCCACCATCCAGACCAGACGCCACTCCAGTCCTCAGTCACCGTCCACCGCCGCCCACCAGGACCCACCACGAGCGACCGCCGCAGTCCTGGTCCACCGCCCGTACCCAATGCCAACGCGACACAGGGTCCGCCACCACCACCACGATCAGCCCACACGACACCAAATCCGCTACACTGGATCCACCAGCGCGACCCCCGATGCACGATCCACAAACCACAATCCATGGTGCGGCCACAGAGGACCTGGATCTGCGGGTGATAAAGCAAAGGGATTCCGGGGAAGGGGGATAGGGATGGAGAAGAGGAAGGAGAAGCTCCGTGTGTCATGTGTCATAAATTCCCTTTGCCGCATCAGCGGTTTTGCCTTGTAATCAATGATACAATGATAAAGGCTGAACGTGGGGCTACACTGAGGCTCAAGGTAAATCTGACTGGCTACTGGTTTGTATGATAGTACGATGAAAACCATGTGGCCCACTCAGTAGATCAGCCATCAATACCTCTATGCCTTTTTAGACTAAACGCTTCCTATTTTAGAAAATAGAACAAGTTATGTTCTGCCGCACTAATTAGCTCTAACTATAAACTTTATCAAAAAGGAAGGATTTGAGCCTACTCTTAAACGAACAGATGGTGTCTGCCTCCCGAATTGAAAGTGGTAGTTTATTCCACAGCAGAGGGGCTTGATGGCTAAAAGCTCTGGCTCCTACTCTACTTTTAGAAACTTTAGGGACGACAAGTAGGCCTGAATTCTGGGAGCGAAGTGCTCTAGTGGGTTGATAAGGTACTAACAACTCTTAAAGATATAAAGGCGCTATATTATTAAGGGCCTTGAAGGTGAGGAGGAGAATTTTAAATTCTATTCTAGATTTAACTGGAAGCCAGAGTAGCGATGCTAATACTAGAGAAATGTGCTCTCTTTTCTTGGTTCTCGTCAGGACACGTGCTGCGGCATTTTGGACAAGCTGTAGAGTCTTTAACGACTTACTGCTGGAGCCTGATAATAATGAATTACAATAGTCAAGTCCTGATGTAACAAAGGCATGGACTAGTTTTTCTGCATCTTTTTGCGAAAGGACATGTCTGATTTTTGAGATATTACGCAGGTGGAAAAAGGCGGTCCTAGAAATTGGTTTTAAGTGACTATTAAAGGATAAATCAGGATTGAAGATCACTCCCAAGTTCCTGACTGTTTCATTGGAAGCAAGGGCAATGCCGTCTAGCGCAGCTATATCATGAGATAATGCATCTCTAAGATGTTTAGGGCCAAGTATTATAACCTCTGTTTTATCTGTGTTTAATAAGAGAAAATTGCGGGTCATCCAGGTTTTTATGTCCTTGAAACATGCTCGATAATGACAGATTGATTGTGTTAAGTAACGAACTATCAATTAGGGGCAGAATTTCTTTAGTTAATTTTGTAGGAATGTGATCTAAGATACAGGTTGTTAGTTTAGAACCTGAGATTATTTTGGTAAACTGATCACGGGTGATCAGAGAGAAGCTGTCTAAGTAATGGGAAGGATTCTCAGCCGTTTCTGAGATCTCTGTTGTTGGGAGGCTATTAGTGCCAATTGAGGGCAGGAGATGGTTGATTTTATTTCTAATAGTTAGAATTTTATCATTAAAAAAGGTCATAAAGATATTGCTATTTAGGGATCAAGGAATACTGGGTTCGGTGGAGGTGTGACTCTCTGTCAGCCTGGCTACAGTGCTGAAGAGAAACCTGGGGTTGTTTTTATTCTCTTCTATTAGTTTTGAATAGTAGGCAGCTCTTGCCTTGGGGAGAGCCTTTTTATATTCTTTAACACTATTCTTCCAGTCTATGAGGCTTTAAACATGGTTGCTGGAGCGCCACTTCCTTTCTAGTTTTCTTGATAATTGTTTTAACTCATTTGTCTGGGAATTATACCACAGAGCTAATTTACTATATTTGCCATTTTTCTTTTTTAGAGGCGCTATTGCGTCTAATGTTAATCGTAATGAGTCTGCAGAGCTATGGACGAGGTGGTCGATCCCAATGGAGCTCGGGTTTTTAAAGAATTTGATGTTTATATCTACGGATAATACGGGTTTAAATGTAATCGGAATTATTTCCTTAAATTTAGCTAACAAATCGCGGGAGTTGGTTTTTTCCAGAGTTTTTGGGACGGTAGACATGCCAGATTAACGTGTAGAAGCACTACAAAAGTGGAATTTTCATAATATGTCCCCTTTAAATTAGTTTCAAATGACAAGTAGTTTAGACTCAACATCATTTCACTCTGAAAAATTTACACATCAGTATAGTAAGTAATATCAGTACAATATAGTATGCAGTAATACCCTGAGAGCATATTTCTAATCAGAACTGTCACACTGTTGTATTCAAGAATTTTATTAACCCTATTTGGCCATTTCTTCTTATTGAAAATAAGCAAATGAAGATGAAATCAAGTGAAACAAGGTTTTTACTTAAAAGCAACATACAGGACTTAACACAAATTAAAAACAGAAAATGCTCCATTAAACAATGAATATGTAAACAATCGATCTATTTAATATTCCAGAAATCTGTCTGTAACATATATGTCGAGAACTTCTCAACCTGACTTGAGTATATGGTGGAGCCCAGGCCACAGTCCCAGAGATTGATGCTCTGTCCATATCCACACTTTCTGATGAAAAGAGCAGGTCGAACTTTTAAATCCTGATCTGGTGTCTGAGGTGGGGCATAACAGCAGAATGCTTTGCTGAAGGAATAAAGATAAAAGTAGTCGTTTAAGCATATAGATTGTATAATAGATGAAGCAGTTTGGGGGAAGATTAACATCTTCAAGGAACTTATGGAAACATCTTACTGTCTAGTGCAGGGGTCAGCAACCTGCGGCTCTTCAGCCCCTCTGCAGTGGCTCCCTGTACAGTGCACGTTGCGCATATTTTTCACGAACAGTGAACATAACGAATCGGTTTTCATATGATGAACATGACTGAACGTCACGTTCACGTTCATTTTTTAAATCATCATATCAAGCCGTCATGAAATACCGGGAGCGGGTGAATGTGTGTGTGTGTGTGTGTGTGTGCACGCGCTCCCAGATAGCGGGGACACACACAGGCCCCGGGGCTCACGCGCTCGCTCGCTCAGAGACGCACACAGTGAGATCAGAGGTCGTTCACGTCAAGCAGCCGCTAAATGACTGACCGGCTGCTTCTTAACAGTGGAAACAAAGAGTTTCTCTCGTCTCAGCTGCTCAGAGATCAGCGCCACAGCGCTGCAGCATCTTGATTACATTACATGTCATTTAACTGACGCTTTTTGTCCAAAGCGACTTACAATTAGTACACTCAACATTTATGAGTGTATTGCCAAAGACACTTCAGCATGCAGATGGGGAAGAGTGGGGTTTGAACCGGCAACCTTATTGTTGGAGAACGAGCACTCTACCCCCTAGGCCACACCGTCCAGATCAGAGCAGAATCAAGTTTTATTTTAATATTACGTCAACTAAAATATGCGTCACATCCTATCACGGCCCAGCGCTCTTCCCTGCAGGTCGCTTATCTAGAGTTCCCGAGCAATGGCCTCGGTAAACTAACCAGGCACAAATCCCCAAAAAGAAAAGTCTGGGAGGAAAATAGAGTTTAATTCAGATTAATTTGCTTTCACTGCCAACGATGTTGGCTTACCTGTATGCTTGATATGTGGCGAGGAATAAACAAACATTGGTGTTTTCCTTTTTTGTAACAGGTAAAAATAGCAGTTAAATGTCAACAGTTTTTTTGGTCGTTCTATAGTTTAATAAATGCAACAAAGTATAGTTTTTATATATATTGTATAACTATATATATAACTTTATAACCTGTGTTATCAAATATGTTTTGCGGCTCCAGACAGATTTAATTTGGGGGAAGAGGGGACAAAATGGCTCTTTCGATAGTAAAGGTTGTCTACCCCTGTCTTAGCAGGTCCTTCTGTTGTGCTCAGACCAGCCCCTAGTACAGCTGAGCCACCGCACAGTAAGATGTTTCCATAAGTCTGTTTTTAAACCTATAATATGTAACGTTTCAACATTAAAAAGTGTAATAATTACTACATCTACATATATGTGTTGTTGATTTGTATATCTACATTATCGGAATTTTTCCAACAAATCTCCAACCAAGAGAAGTTAGAGAAATCCAAAATTGTATTCAAGTAACGGGGCTTTTACAGGCACCAGTTGCTATAATGTTTAAGTTTGATATGTGAGAAAGGAAGTCGTTGAATGTAGTTAAACATGATGTAAATAAAATGTTGACTAGTTCGTGATGACTTCTGCTTGAGGCACTTAAGCTAGATTTGGTTGTTGTTTTCATCAAAGACACAAACACCATTTCCACCAAAAACACATCGACACTTCATAATGCCATCAACCTATTTCTTCTGTTTTCATCGTTTTGATTCAAAGATTCCTAGCAGAAGAAGTAACATATTGTGCATTTAATTATTAGTTAAACACAGAAAATTGTCCTTTATTATACAGTCTATAATAACGATAATAAATGTTATTACACTCAGACTAGCCTCTCTACCCCTGAGATGTTTTCATAAGGTCCCCGAAGATGTTAACCTTACTCCAAATTGTTTTCATCTATTATGCAATCTACATGTCTATACGACTACATGTTACCAATTATGGTTTTTTTCATCTTTATTCCCTCAGCTAAGCCTTCTGCTGTTGTGCCTCCACTGGCTCAGACACCAGATCAGGATATATTAAGTTGGACCTGGATAGGGACAGAGCATCAAGCTCTGGGACTGTGGCCTGGGTTCCACCATATACTCAAGCCAGGTTGAGAACTTCTCGACATTTCTGTTACAGACAGGCAGACAGATCGTCATCAGGCCGGAAGCTAATACTGCTTTGGCTCATCGTTTCGAAACCCTTTCAAGATTTTTACACCATCTTTATTTTTTACCCATATGATTTATATTGTTGTCTCAATGTCAGGCACGTGCATAGACATTTCGGGGTGCAGGTGCTCAAACCAAAAAAAAATGCCACCCATCGCCAAAATTATTCATGAAATAAAAAAAAATAATAATAAATAAATAAAAAACACAGAGAGATATTGTGAATCCAGCGGAGCAAGTCGGGGCGAAATTCTCATAAGAACTCAAATAAATGCCCCGTCAGATATCAAAATACATTTGGGGGGAATTGATGACAGAGACAGTAATTTGTATTCTTAAATATTGATGAATGAAGGAAAAATTGGGCTCTAGCCGAAGGGGCACTTTTCTCATCCAGGGCAAAAGGGCCAGTGCTTGAGCACCACTAGGGGTATATCTGTGCACGTGCCTGCTCAATGTGATGTTGCCTCGGACACATTACATTAACTCATGAAGGTTTCTTTGTTTGATGTTTAATTCAACGTCACCTTCATTAAATCACCACACTTGACACACAGGCGCTTTGTGAAAATGACAAATCTGCCACCGAGTCTGCAACCGACCAGCAACATCTGGAATAAAGACAACATAGCACCAGTGGCCATGATCACCAGTTAATCTGGAACACTGGCCTGTGGAAAACCTCAAAAGAATTGTTTATGTTTATTATACATTCGGTATCAATACTTTAGCGAGTGAAACACATTGAATGCCCATGTTTAAATGTCAAAATAACCTTGTCTACCTTAGTTTGTGCTGTGATGCGCTCTTAATACATATGTTATCACCACAACTCATGCAGGTCATAGAAAACACACACCATCAGATATATTCGGGACGTACCCCATAGAAACTGACTGTACACGACTGAAAAGATTGTTCAAATTGGTCTGTGAAAATATTGCGAAATATGAACCTGTATGTATTTATCCTGTCTTCACTTAACATATTTTTGATTCGAGTAAGGAGTAGATGAATCGCCAGGGAGAGAGGGCTGATACGTACTACTCTCGCTAAACTAGCAAGTCAAGTTGTAAGAGAAAAGATGAAGATAATGTAGTTTTATTTTTATATACATATAAATACACACACATCATCTGAAATCTGTCACCCATGGTCAGACTACATCCCCTCCTGGGGAAACAGACATTGCATAGTTGCGTTTTCAGTCTATGGGCAGAAGAGATGACATGGAAATACACATTGCAGCAGTTATTTCGACTTTAAACCACTGATAGATCATCTTAGGTGTACCAATGCCTCAAATTAAATCCCAGAAAGGTGTCAAATATGAGCCCTTTAAATGTTATTTTCAGGTCACAGTGACCTTAGCATTTGGGTGTAAACTGTCACCAATTTCTAGTTTGCTTATTTGTAATATATGATTTTAATGTCTAAGATCACTGAACTCAGATTCATCAGCCATGCCAGGAATTATTTGACAATGTCTGTTAAAAGCCCCAAATATAAGAAAACAAATTTTGAAGCTACAATGTTGCGACTTTTGCTTTATCTCTATTGGTTAAGTAAAATGATGGACATTGCCCTGAATACAGAGATACCAGCCATTGTTTTGAATTATATAATTAAAAATAAAATTATTAATTATAATAAAATATTTTCTTATAAACAATGTAAATATATAGTAAAGATAGATGAACTTACAACCTGCAATGCAGGTACATTTCTTGAATGTCTTATTGATTATCCCTTTTTTAATTACATGGAGAAACGACTTAAGACTTTGACCCCACAAATTGTATGTGTCTCTCCCACTCTTTGATGTTAATGTTTTTGTCAACTTCTTAACTTTTCTGTTGTTCCTTTTGTTTTAATTCTAATGTATATATTTTAAACGTACAATATACTGCATAAAAGGACAGCAACACTGTACAACCTGAACTCAATACATTTGAGAGAGTTGTCTCTCCCAACACTCACAGGTTGAGGACACCGAACCCAGAGGGCAAAACAAGCTCATTAGACATTGATTGTAGACGAGTCCTACACTTTGAACTGATCAGCTAAATTAACTGTAATGTACAACATATAATGTGTTTGTTGGATTTCAGTGACTGCCAGCTTTACTACTTTGCAGACCCTGTTAACAATTTAACAGATAATGTAAGTCATTTCATGTTTGTTTTTGGATGGTAGCCTACTTTCCTTTCATATTGCTGTCCTATGCAGACCTCAGTCATAAACTATTCACTCTGGTAACAGGTGAGGACATTAAGCTGCTCAGGGGGCAGCGAGCAGAGACACTAACGGACATCTTTGCATCCGAAAGTCAATTTCAAAAGGGATAATGCTTTCTTTAGTGTTGCTGGAGGATGAGCCAAGATTTAAATTTACCATGTAAAGTCTGGATATTAGTGTTCTCTTTTTTTATACAAAGTGTTCTAACGTTTGTTTTTTATGATGTATTGTATTTTTTTCCAATTTTAATTTAAATTAAAATGTTGGTGTTAAAAATTATTAAAACAATTATTTTAACATTTGGGACTAAATACTACAGACCTGCAGCCACTAGAGAGCCGTACGTGTCTTTCACATAATGCGTGGTCGTGGCATGTAGTAGGCGTGCCGTGTAGTGGAGGTCGCTTTGACTGTCCGTGAGGCACGGAAGTCACTAAACACAGAAACTCTACCGCCAAAAGCGTTTCGGCGGTGTAATTGCAGCGCGACTCACATTCCTACCCACAACTATGGATTATCGGCCCCTTATTAAGCATACCTACGGCGTAGCTTCGAGGCTGAAGCATGAATTGGGCACTATGCCCCGTTTCATAAACATCAAAGCTCGGAATTTCCAACCCACGAGACGGAAGTTGCAACTGGAACGCCCCATCAAGTCGGCTAGGAAGGTCTGAGGAACCTCACCACCCCCAGCTTCAAAATCCAAGATGGCCCTTCCGGATACCAACAGTAGTGAAAGCTATAGTTTTTACTGTGTCGGACACATAGAACCGTCCAATCTGTAGACGTTTTCCTACGGCGTTACGAGGGCCGAGCTTAATGGAACACGGCCCTAGTAATTGAAGGTTTGGGTTTTGTCGTCACCGTGTTGCTTGCTTGCTTGAAATGATAACTGTTGACGTTCATTTAGCAGATGTTTCTTCTAAATACTACTGGAAACAAACCAGGGACTATAGCCTTCAATTCAAAAGAGACACTCATTATACCCACGTCAAGTATGCTTTCTTGGTCTGTTTGCGCGTTGTTAGCGGGGTTTTTGAGTGCGGCCGCGTCTCTGTCTGCAAAGCTTTCCCTTGGTGCGGACTACATAAGAGATGTGTGTAGCTTAACGATGGAAAAATACGGTGGAACTACAGATTGTGACTGGGTAAGAAACAGTTCCATCTTTTGTCCCTTTCTCAACGTTGTACTTTATTTTAGAGAAGACTGATAATATGAGGAATAGTCAATGCATGTTAAATTGATATCAGAAGGTTACTGAGAAAAACATGATGTAATTAAATGTATGTATGCCCTGGCTCTGTTTTAAACCTTTTGAAAAACAAATACATATAATTAATGTCATATAACTGGAAAAGAACACAAACCAATACAACTAGGAAAGCACAAAAATTACTTTCTTCAAATTTCTTTTAAAATGCAGCCCCAGTTCAAAAGAACTACATGTCTAATAGCCCCTAAAAGGTACTTTTGAAGGTAAAAAGGACTGGATGAGCTATAATCTGTCAAATTTCACCCGAATTAATGAAGTAGAGCCATGTTAAAGGAGAAAAAACACTTTTAAGTTAAAAGCAAGGATCTGCTTTTACCTTTTGTCGAGAGGAAAAATATTTAAAAAATGGGATTCTAGACATCCAACTCTCCTCCTACAGAGATGATTGGCTATTAACTTGAGCCCAGAGCAGGTATAAATAATGCAGAGTCATAAGGATTATGGTAAAAAAGATAAAATCTTAATTTGATGTGACCCATCCTTAAATCTGGTTAGTTTCCACGTGGTTTAAAAATACTTCGTAAACATGGATATTAGACATAGCAAATATGTAAACATGGTAGACAATACTACAGTCTGTTCTACAATCACCATTTTTGACTATGCAATTAACTTCTATTACCTTAATTGTGATCATTCGGTTAGGATAAGAGTGAAATGTTTTCAATTTTATAGATACCTTCGTTATTACCTAATAGTAATTTCTATTCTAAATCTATTTGTAGCATCTGTTTGAGGAGGCTTAAAAAGGCCTGTGTGTCCTCATAAAGTGATGTGAGTATCTGGCCATGGCTTCACAATGTAGATGAGAATGGTAAACTGAAAAACGGAATCACAATTCTCGCTCCACTGATTGGTTACAGAGTTTGCAGCACTACTGTCTATGTACCCTGTATTATCTGAACAGGTGCACTTATTTATTTAGAATCCATTTAGGAATAGGGAAGATTTTTACATTGCAAAAATGGTATTCAGTATGAACTCAAGAAGTTAGCAAGGACCATCAAACTGACCCAGCATCCTCATAATGTTTTTTTTAAATGTCCTCATGTTTGCAGTGTGATCAATGGAAGTTTTCAATTTTCAGGAGTGTTCAAGGTACAAGAACGCAATAACAAAGCCCAGAGCTCACATGTAAGAATCACCTTTCCACAGATTATTCCTCAGAAATTTTCAGTTTCTAAAAATATTAATGAGGATGTTAATTCTACTTCCCTTCTTTATTGAAAATGTCACATTAACATAGTTAGTTCCATCACAGCACATTGTACCTCTAAAGGAATAACACCAGGGCCAGTAATAACACATCCAAGAACTAGGGATGCACCGATCCGCTTTTTTCACCTCCGATACCGATACCGATATCTGAGGTTTAGTATCGGCCGATACCGATCCGATACCGATATAGAAAAACAGCGCGAAATTATGGTAACAAACTGTAAGTTTCATTGGGGGGAAAAGACTGGGATCATGAGACTTGACTTAAACATTTCTTTCCTATTTTTTATAAAACAAATAAACAGATATAAATGTACTGAATTACTTATTTATTATATAATTGTGCACCAGTAAAACAATCTTAATCACAAAAATATAGTGTGACTGGTTCAGTCAGTGCAATTAGGGATTCAAATACAATGTAAAACAAAATAAATAATAAAATAATAAAGGAGCTGAAATTGAGAAAACAATAGCTTCACTAGCTTGGTTGGAAGACTTTCAAAATAAATAGCAATCAGCTCTTTACATAGTTTAGTGCAAATGGGAATTAAACATCCATTACAAACGCATCTGAACCAAACAATATCATCTCTAGCTTGGTAAAAACAAACAAAAACAAAATTAGAGGTAGTACCAACTTGTAACTTGCAATAAATAATAAAGGAGTTGAAATTGAGAAAACAATAGCTTCACTAGCTTGGTTGGAAGACTTTCAAAATAAATAGCAATCAGCTCTTTACATAGTTTAGTGCAAATGGGAATTAAACATCCATTACAAAAGCATCTGAACAAAACAATAGCTTCTCTAGCTTGGTAAAAACAAACAAAAACAAAATTAGAGGTAGTACCAACTTGTAACTTGCAATAAATAATAAAGGAGATGAAATTGAGAAAACAATAGCTTCACTAGCTTGGTTGGAAGACTTTCAAAATAAATAGCAATCAGCTCTTTACATAGTTTAGTGCAAATGGGAATTAAACATCCATTACAAAAGCATCTGAACAAAACAATAGCTTCTCTAGCTTGGTAAAAACAAACAAAAACAAAATTAGAGGTAGTACCAACTTATAACTTGTAATAAATAATAAAGGAGCTGAAATTGAGAAAACAATAGCTTCTCTCAAGTTTTTTCACCAATAACTGTTGAGGCTTAATAAGTCACACACATACTGACACTCAGTGTCAGTGACCTGCTCAAGCAGATTTCTCAAGCTTCTCAAGCTCAGGCTTAAGCATCACTGGCAGGTTCTTGCTTAGGAAAGCAAGCATTTCTGCTCTCTCGGCTGTGAGTCTGTTTCGCTTCTCGTCCATGATGGTGGAGACTGTGCTGAAAAGCCTTTCACTTTCAACGCTAGTGCAGGGTGCACTGAGGTATTTGAAGGCAGCAGCAGCAAGGCCAGGAAAGCGCTGGCGGTTGACTCCCCAGTATTTGTATGGGTCATCTGTGGTAGGAATTGTTTCCTCTGTAAAATATCCATGCAATTGTACAGCAGTACTAGAGCTGCTTGCTGCACCAGGACCTTCTTCTCGCTCCCCCCGAATTTTGCCAAATTCTTTCATGAAGCCGCTCCTGCTGCTGCTGCTGCTACTGCTGCTGCTGCTGCTTGGAGTTGCTGCTGCTGTTTCCACTCGGGGGGCCTTTCCTGGTGGCTCCAAAGCCGTTGATGCTCCATCAGCAGTGGTGGTCCTCACATCTTCCTCCAGCTCCTTAGCAAGTGCATCTTTCCCACGCTTGACAGAGTCTGCACTGGTGAAAAATCTGAAAAAATAAAACATGTTGGTTTCAGTTATAAATTCAGCAAACTAGCCTAATACTTCTTGAAATGAAAAAAAAAAAGATCACATATGCAGTTATCCTTACTTTAAATTTCAAATATGTTATTACTGTATGTTACATCTATAATGTCTGTATAATATTTAATATTTATATGTTCTAGTAAAGTCAAATAATCTTTCTCACAAGTGAAAAATCTCTTACAAAAAGTTTACAGTCTCACCTGTCCTTGTATCTTGGGTCCAGCAGTGTGGAAAGTACATACAGAGGTTCGTCTTCCGCGGTGCTTAGGCGCTTGTCAACAGCTTCTAAGAGCGTCCTTTTCATGGTTTTAATCCCAGAGTCAGCCTCGGTTTCCATAGAGAGGATACGTTTCAGAACGGTGACACTTGGGATAACATCAGCAGTGGAGGATGTGGCTGAGCTCACCATCCTTGTAAACTCCTCAAACGGTTCTAGACAGTTCTTTGTTTTTTCAAGCAAGGCCCACTGGTTTGCCGTGAGTGTTGTGGGCAGGTCATGGTCAGCAGTATAAGCAGACAGTGCTCGCTTCTGTTCCACCAGACTTGTGATCATGAAGTAGGTGCTATTCCACCTGGTTTTGACGTCCTGCTGCAGGCGTTTTGCTTGTAGGTTCATCTCAAGCTGGATATCTTGCAGCCGTGAATAAGCTAGCGGGGAATGTTTGAAGTGTCCAACAATCTGTCTCCTACTTGCAACGGCATCACTCACAGCACGCTGTGATAGAAGTCCCTCGATGACAACGAGATGCATTGTATGTGCAACGCAGCCTAAACTACGCACTCTCATGATGTCCATCGCCTTTCGCATGTTGCTGGCGTTGTCCCTCAGAATGACATGGACTTTATTCAAAGGAATTTGCCACCTATCAAGCATTTCTTTTAGGGAAGCTGCAATCGCGTCACTGGTGTGTGACCCACGGAAGTTTGTTGCATTTAACATTGCACTGTGTGGCACGAAACTCTCATCCAGCCAGTGTGCTGTTAAGCTCAAAAGTGACACGGGGGAAACGTCAGAGCTCCAGATATCTGTGGTGAAACTCAGAGCTTTGACGTCTTTTAGCCTCTCCAATATGTGTTTGGACACTTTAGCATGCAGTTCAGGTAGAGCCGTCTCGGACAAATATTTTCGGCTTACAATGTCATAACGTGGCTCCAGGTGGCTAATTCACCTTCATCCTCTGTCTTAAGGTCCTGCAGCTTGCTTTTTTTCTGAGATTTTTCATAAAGGATTCAATATGGAATAACTACATTTTCCGGCATCATAGATGAGTAGCCAATATAGCGTCAAACCACGCAGAGCATTGAACAACAAGATTGGTTTGTGTCCTGTAAAACCTTCCAATACACATAATAATTATAACTTTTTGCGTGTTATTTTTTATTTCAGTACCTCCTTGTGGATGTTTATTCTTTTGTATTCCTCTGTACATGTATATCTTTTAGTTATTTTTTAAATTTCATGTTACATATCTTTCAGTACCTTTGGAACCAATAAATTCACAGAAGTGGGCACAGATTGATTACAGTAGCTATTTTGATATGTTGATACAGGAAGAGACATTTTTAACTCAAGTTTATTAGTCTCCTTGCTGCTTTTCACACTAATCCTGTCTGCATAAATGGCACCGCATGTACATGGCTTGAATCTAAACAGAATTACTATATCAATCAAGAAACAGTTCAATGGAGAAAAAAGAATGACATACGAACAATACAGTACATGTCGTCTAGTCACAAATAAAAAGGAAACATCCCAAAGACCTGAACCACAGTGAACATCTGTAGCTGACGTCTGCTGTCCTATTTTCCATGTTTGTGTTTTTCCAGCTTCACGCCCCCCTGCGGCTGCTGTGTGGAGCTCTGCTGTTCACCTGCAACACTGTCATGTGGACGTTCTTCTCTAAGGCTCTCCGACTCTGCTCCTCTACAGCCAGAGCTACAGTGATTACCACTGCGTCCAATTTCATTTCCTCAGTAAGCTCTCTTATAATATAATTAGTTCTGTCAAACGATTAAAATATTTAATCGCGATTAATCGCAAATTTGTATCTATTCTATATGTCCTTTCATTTGTTTTTTTCCATAATTTTTTTTCCGTTTTAATGCTCTTAACATGGGAAAGTGGATTGGCTTGCTTTATGCAAATGTTTTATTTTATTGAAAAACAACATGGGTAGAAAATAAAATTATAAAGTGCACATTTCAGGTAAACAAGGACCTATAGTGCAGTTAAACCATGGCTTAATATTTTCTTTTTTTCAAGTTTGCTGTGAACATAGCAGTCAGGCCTCTTATTTCAGAAACAATGAACCGTAACAGTTAGGTTACCAATAAAAGGTAAGGCTACTACTTCTTTGCTTTCAGCCAGCTACTCAAACAGACAAGCAACAAAATAACAAACAAACAAAATACACAGGCAAGTGTCGGCCTACTTTGAAATAAATTAAACACAGAACTTTGTAGGGCTATTTGAGTCCTCCCCATATTTGTGGAAAATGTATGAAATAAGAAGTACCCTATTTTCAAATAAATAAAAACATATAGCTGCAGCCTAATAGCTTAAAAATATATATTTTAGTTGGCGAAATATTAAAACAAAAAGCGAGAGCAGGTCAGACTGGAGGCGGACACAGATACTGAAGCTGAGACCAAAGAAACTCTGTGTTTTCACTGTTTCCATAGTTAAGAAGCAGTCAGTCAGTCACTGAGTGGCTGCTTCACATGAACGAGCTATGATCTCACTGTGTCTCTCTGTGCGAGTGAGCGGGGGCAGGGGGCGGAGCCCCAGGACCGGTGCGCTATCTGGGAGGACACACACAGACACACAGACTCGCCCGCTCCTGGTACTTCATGACGGCCTGATACGATGATGTTTTAAAAATTATTGTGACTTAGTCAACCACCAACCAAAAGCGTTTGTCACACGGCGAAAGTGAGAGAGTTGGCAGCTCTGCGTTAATCTCGCGAGAAAATATTGACGTCGTTAAAATGGGTCTGCGTTAACGCCGTTAATAACGCGTTTAACTGACAGCACTAAATAGAATACATAAAGTTTTAGTGAAAGTGTTTAGGGTTTGTGCCTCATCGCCATTTCACAATTCTCTTTGCTTTGTGTCTTCAGGCCCTCCTGGGAAGGCTGATTTTTGGAGAGACGCATGCTGTTCTATGGTGGACAGGCATCTCTGTCACTCTGTGTGGACTGTTGGTGCTTCATGTATCCACACCTCAGTCTCCCCATCAGGGGGAGGGAAAAAAGAAAGAGTAATGGCAGTAATTTAACTTGTCCCAATTGTGTGGCCTCTGCTCTTCATTCACGGTCACAAAAAACCTTGGTCAACCAGGATGTCTTCATTGACAAACTGTGACAGGATAATGGAAACTTTTCAAGTTTAAATTTTTTTATATTTTATTTTAAAGCTTTTTTGGGGTTGGTGACAAAAACATCAAACAGACAGTTGACAAACTTTAACATTTAAACATGGAAAACATAGATAACAAAGGAATAAAATATTAAAATAAATCTAAATAACAAAACAACAGATTGCTGGCAGATATGATTTCATTCTTCCTACATCCATACTTGGAGGAAAGGTGAGGACATTGAATTTCCTTCCTTCCTTCAAAACTAGTATTTTGGTAACAATTATCCCAACATCAGGGATTGTTGCATACAATGCCTATGAAAAGTATTCACCCCCCTTGGATGTTTCACCCTTTTGTTGCTTTTATAGATGTGATCATGGTCAATATAATTGAAAAAAAAGCTTATTTCATATCAAAGTGAAAACAGAATTAATTTCAATTAATAAAAAATACTTAGTGTAAAATAATTGTTTGTATAAATATTCACCCCCTTTAAAGTGACTGACCTAATTCAACAGAGGTCCAGCTAGTTGATGCCAGCAGTGTCACAATTAGTGAAATGGAGATCGCCTGAGTGCAGTTGATGTGTGTCAAGTGATTGTAGTATAAAGACAACTGTCTGGGAGGTCCAGTCTCTAGTTCATCATGAAGACAAAAGAACACTCCAAGCAACTCAAAGAAATGATCATTGAAAAGTATGAGTCAGGAGATTGCTACAAAAATATTTCCAACTCACTGGACATCCCACAGAGTTCAGTTAAATCCATCTTTAAGAAATGGAAGGAGTATGGCACTTTGATTAATAAAAACAAACTTGATGGGAAAATCAGCGTATTTCTACGCAAACTCTGACCCATGCGTACGGATGTTTTGGAGATAAGAAAGTGGCGATGCAGACGTGAGGTGGTGAAGTGCAGTCAGATTATTGATCCAATTCATAATTTACATTAAAACCAACATCTTAGTTTTGCTCGCGCAACATATCTGCTCCACACATGCTTTTTAATTTGAAAATATATAAAACAACTTAAAGCAAATTACGTTCAGATTCGATTTAACAGCCGAGTTACGGAGCCGAGTCATTAATAGTTTTATTAATATCTTATAACCAGTGTTGGTCAAGTTACTTCTAAAAAGTAATTAGTTACAGTTACAAATTACTTCTCCCAAAAAGTAATTGAGTTAGTAACTCAGTTACCACATTGTTAGAGTAATTAGTTACTCAGCAAAGTAACTGTGGCGTTATTTTTCATGTTTTATAACGCTGTTACGTTCTGTAACATCTTTAACGTCAAAGATGTTTATATTAACTGATTGAAGAATAAAAACACTATATAAAGTATTTTAGAACATTTGGTATTTATTTGAACTCAATAGATTGCAGCCTGCCATATGATGCATAGAATTAAAACATATAAAAATAAATATTGAAAATAAAATTCAAGTGCAAATGTAAACTTGGGTAAAAAGAAACAAAGGAAAATCTGGCCATTAAGTAGTGCCATTATCTGTACTTGTATACCATTGCACAATAAACATAACACTATCCAACTCTTAAATATTCAGTAGAGTAACAAAATTAAATATTGAAAATAAAATAATATTCACACACTTTGCATTCAAGTACAAAACCAAATACCCAAAAAAGTAAACTTGGGTAAAAAAGAAACATTCGAAAATTTGACCTTTAAGTAGTGCAATTCTCTGAACCTGTATACCATTGCACAATAAACAGAACACTATCCAACTCTTAAATATTCAGAACAGTAACAAAATGAAATGTTAAAAATAAATAATATTCAGCTATTCACACTTTGCAATCAAGTGCAAAACACGCAAATGTAAACTTGGGTAAAAAGTAACAAAGGAAGATCTGGCCATTAAGTATAGTGCAAATCTCTGTAAAAGAAACAATCGAAAATTTGACCTTTAAGTAGTGCAATTCTCTGAACCTGTATATTATTGCACAATAAACAGAGCACTATCCAACTCTCAATGTAGCTTAACATGTTGTTCATTCTCAGTGAAAATGATCAATGCATTAATCTATCTATACTGAAATACTCCTCTCATCTAACAATTAAACCAGTGGTTGTAACGTAGGAGGAGAAGCTTTTCAAATCTTTTGTGCGACAGCCTGTTCCTCTTCGGAGAGAAAACAAGTTTGCCCAGGCTGAACAGTCTCTCAACAGGTGCACTAGATGGAGTAGCAGCATTGTAACGTAGTGAAATTTTCTTGATGAGAGAAAATCCACACAGAGAGTTTAAGTTTTGTTCTGAAGATCTAATATAGTCTGCCACCTGGTTTTCTGCTGAAGAGGTGTCCTCATCCTCCTCAAAAGCAAAGAAATCGCTCTCTTTGGCTGAATCTGTGTGATGTGAAGATGTGCTGCTGGTACCTGGCTGTGGTTCTTCATGGACAATTTTACGGCACTCTGCCAGCATACTTGCCTTAGCCTTATCCTTTAACTCCTGTGACCGCAGCCAGCGAAGTTTGAATTTTGGAAGAGTTACGGCAGCAAGTATCGCCTCTTCATTTCCCAGGACATAAGCAAATCTGGTTTTGATAGCCTGAAATTATAAAAAATAATCACATTAAATGTATGGATCAACACAAATCAGTGTTATTATTATTATTATAATTAGTAGTATTTATTATTATGAGTACTCAGCAATGTTCACTTAATAAATAAAAAGTATTCAATTCATGGGTTCTTACTTTGACTATGGCGTCAGGAAGGTCCCTCAGTATTTGCAGGCCACTTTTAAGGGCTTCTGTCTTCAGCATTAATGTCTCCATCGTTGGTAGGAGTGTACCATGAAAACAGTTGTCTTCTCCCTGAAGTATATCTAAAGCAACTGTAAGGGGCTTCATCGCAGTACAGTACTCCTTTAAAAACTGGCGTTCCCTTTCTGTTATCGCTGTCAGTCCTAATTTGGAGGAGATGGTGTTAAGGTCTGCCATGGATATTCCACAGATTCGAGCCAGGGCATCATAGAAGGAATTCCATCGTGTTGTACAAGGTACAAGCAGCTTTTTTGACACCAACTCATCAACTGTTTCAGCAGCCAAAGATGATCGACTAGTCTTGTTCCATAGGGCAGTACATTTGGCAGTAGCACTTCTGTAAACAGCCTTTGTTGCAGGTTGCGACAGCAGCCATTTGTCAACATCTGTGCATGAAATCAAGTTTAGTGTGTGTGATGCACATCTCTTGTGGGGGGGCAAAGTGATCACAACATCAGGATCATCAGCAGTTGCATGTAGAGCATCATTAATGTCTGTAAATGTCACCTCATCTTCATCTTCTTCAGAATCACTCAAGTGGCTGGTACCTCTTAAATGCTTTAACGAAATTAGAGCCATTATCAGTCACTGTTGCTGTGATTTTGTGTGTTATCCCATATGTTGAGTGTATATTGTCAAGCTCAACTGCAATGGCGTCATGAGTATGATGTCCCTTAAACCGTCTGCAGGCAAGAGCTGCTTTCTCTCTTTCCATGTTATTTGGATTGATCCAATGTGCTGTCACACCCATGTAACTTTTATTGTGGGCAGTCCAGATGTCTGCTGTAGTTGAAATGTACTCTAATTCATCCAATGACTTTTTGAGCTCAATATTCATTTTTTCGTATTCACTGTCGATGAATTTAGCAAAAGTGTTTCGGCATGGGGCAACCCCCTGTCCTCCTCCTCGTATTGGTATTTTTGCAAGGATAGCTCTGAATGACTTTGACTCCACAGTGGATAGGGGTAGCATGTTTCCAACAACATACCCTGCAATCAGTGTGTTCAGCTCGGCCTTGGTCACCTGTTGCTGATGCTGACCCGAAAAATCGAGGGTTGTTTGAGTGTCTCCGTTTCCTTCTCTGGAGCTCACGCTAGCTTCTTTTGGGCTTGGGTTAGCAGCTGCAGCAGCAACAAGTGTCATGTTCGCATGGGTTGATGTAGGGTGCTTTATTAGATTTGAATTACTTGTGGCAGACGTGGATAAAGTTTTTTTCCCTGGGCATAGCGTGCATGATACATAGACATTTTTGCCTTTAATTTCCAAGAGTGAGAAGTAGTGCCGGTACTTACAGTTATTGAACGCTACTTTTGAATTTCCCTGGCTCGTCGCCATTGTCGCTGTCTTGAGCTGTAGTCAGAGCGTGCAGTGAGACAGCGTGAGCAGGGCATCCGCGCGCCCACCCAGCCAATCATCATCGCGTTTGCAACGGTGTCGTCATCCCCACGCCCTGCTCTCTCCACGCAGCTGGGGTGTAATATGACACCGTGTAAAGGTCACCTGAGTGCACTTTATGTATCGGAAAAGGTATATATATTATTAGTCAGACACCTTCAAATTATAAGAATGAGGATATGGATCTGTGTATGTATTTGTTTATGATTTGTGTGATGATGGTCATATTGTTTTATGTAACCCAAAATGTGATAAATATGAGGAAGTGACGTACCAGCAAGGGCTGTCTATCTGAAGGTGTGTGGTTTTTTTGGAGCTGCGGGCTGGCGGTGCGGCCAGAGGTTCGACTGCCAGAAGATCTTATACGACTTGCATGGATTTTTCTCAGCGAACGGGATTATTGCCTGGGAGTCGCGTATCGGATTACTTCAAGGACTGAACATTTTCTGGGCACTGGAAGGGGGTGAGAAAGCGTGGACTTGGTTTGATTTGTTTGCGACACTCACCTCGCTCACCTGCAGGCATTTTTGTTTGGGACGTTTTGTTTGGGGATTATATTATGGACCTGGGGGGGAAATATTGATGTGTTGAATGTGTGTAAATAGCGTGTTTATGTTTACGGGGCCGCCATGGTTTGCGGGATCGAGCACGGGGATATGTGGGATTGATGTGGGTTTTGTTTAAATACACTTATAATACGCAACCTTTTTGTGTCGAATTCGTTTATATTTATATTTATTTAATTAGGGGTTAGACCGATAACAAGGTAATCGGTCCAACCAGGGATCTTGAGTTTATAATAACTTGGTCGGGCAGCGCGCAAGGTACACAGCGGGTCGAGTCCGCCCGTGTCCTTAAAATTAAAAGCGTAGAGCATTTCACCTGGGGTTTGAACAGGGTGATTTGTTACAACCGCACGCTTCATTCAACCAAATTGTAGTAACGCGCCACTTTACATTATCAATAACGATAACGGTGTTGTAACGATGACAAAAGTAATTAATTAGATTACTCCGTTACTGAAAAAGAACTCCGTTAGTAACGCCGTTATACTTAAACGCCGTTACTCCCAACACTGCTTATAACACTATGCGTGTATCATCATATCACTGGAGTGAACGTGACTGTGCCATCAGGAGCACAGAGCACACAGATCACTTACAAGAAATGAAGAAACCCATAAAGTCGCTCTTCACCTCCACCTCACTAACAGATGCCTCGATGTCAGTGTCAGAAAGTTTCACTTCTTCCTTCTCATCGCCTGATGCCGTGACTCCGTCAGGACTCACGGGGGAAGCCCATTGGTCAGCAGCGTCATTTTATATTCGTGCCGTGCTTTGCATTGACCATTTATGGTTGAAAGTGGGCGTGTGGATGGCGGATTTGGAGGCAGATCCACCTACGAAAGTTTTCAGGTGGACTGTGATTTATAAAGCGAACATTGCGTTCGGGTGTGCGTGCCCACGGTTTTATAAATTGGAATTATCTTTTGCGTACGCCATTTTCGGCTTTTGTTAGTACGTACACTTTTAGTATGAATCCTATGCACTCTTTTATAAATGAGACCCCAGGTTATTAAGGTCTTTTCAGTTACTTTTCAACTACAAAATAGTTTTCCGCCATACTTAGTTTTTTTCTACTACATGACATATTCAACATATAAACATTTAATTGTTGTTAAGATAATTTTCACTATGTATTCTGCTGTAAACTGCACACATAAGCAGGAAATAGGCGAGACCTTGAATATCTAGAAGAGCTGCGTGGTATTTGTGGCTGAACCCCAGCTGATTTGGCCACTTTAATTTGTTCCGCAACCGCAGCCAGTGAGACACAGACGTTAACATTCTGTAGTGATAATTTTGCTAGAGATATGATTCTAAGGTTTTAATCTGCTTGAATATTTCCATGATTATTCACACTATCAACGGAATGAGACCACCATTTAAAAGATTTAAAATAATACACATACATTGGAAGATGATGGCTAAATATACAAATTAGAAAATACATTAGCAATATCAGTTTAATAAAATTATTTGGATACAAATTTCAGTGAATATCAATCGATTGATTCAGCCACTTTTAAGTACTTCGAAATTTAATGAATAAAATAATACAAAATAAATAATAAAAGAACAGAAACAAACACAGGGTTTTTAAGGGCCTCTCTCCCCTTTGGGGCCCTGGAAGGTCAGTTCCACTCTTTCCCCCACTAGGACACCCCTGCATAAATGAGTAGTATCTATCTTCTCATTTAACTCACTTGAAAAACTGAACAGAATTTAGTTTGATTCAAGCAATGGTTTTGATATACATACAGGTAGCACAGTACTGCTTATGCACCAATGTGAACATATACATCACATGAAGACATCACTTTCACAAATGCTGTAGGTGCAGCCTGTTGATCTCTTTACTTTGAGCATGCAACAAAACTAATTTGAGATTTACACAATAACAGATGCAAATCACAAACTATTCTATTTAAAAACAAGCTGTTTTGTTTATAAAGATCAGACATTACGTTTACTGCATGTGTCAAATGATTTTGGTCAGCCATGATTTGGTGACCATATCTGAGGTAATTGTTTAACTAGCTTAGTTAGACAACAATTCTTGAATTGAAAATCTGAGGTATGAACAGAACCAAGGATTTGGGGAATCTTTTAATGCCTACTTTAGGCATTACATCTAGTGGTCATTGGTAACCTAAATTGTGCAGAAGATCTTCAAACATACAAGGGATATTCAACATCTCTTCCTATATTAAAAAAAGGAGCACTATTTAATTTATCTAAGCTCACGGTCTAAAGCACATTGGGGTTGGTGCTATCAGTCATGTTCAAATCCATGCAAATCCAAATCAAATCCACGCAACCAGGCACCAGGCACATTGTTCAAAAGCATTGTAGTTTTCCTATGAAATCATTGGTTAGTTGCAAACACTAATGTCATGTCATTAGGCATCAGCAGATTGCCTAAGGTCATAATTGACAATTTACCAGATAAATGAGAATGCTTTTGAAGAGGAATAGGGTTCATTTTGTGCACATCTTATGTATGTGTGTGTGTGTAACAAGCAGAGTGTGCATGGCACACAATGTGTTTCTGGCTATGCCACTAAATATTAATATTCTAAAAATGTGGATCTGGATAAGAATTGTTTGGTCAATTGTGCAAATACTGCAATTGCTGCTGCCTAAAAATATAGAAATGCACCAACAAGGTGTCTGACCACACTTGCTTTTAAGACAAACACACCCATGGTAATTTGTAAAATACAGATTTAATATGAACTTTCAATTAAGACAAATATGTGATTAAACCCACAAAGTCATACAACACAGGTAGGTAAAATAATGTAAACATTATCAAACATCAAGCACCCATTAAAAATGTAAACACTCTTAGCCAGCAGCCTCTTTCTAGCTCACTCAATTACAGAGGAGAAACTTCTAACTGAAGACAATTACCCTCCATTTTGCACAGGAGTGATAAAAAGGATAATGGAAACTCAGACACATATGCCATAGCATAGATCAGAAGTTGAACAATATGCAAAGTATGTTACAATTAAACATTTTCTCATGAAAGACCGATAAGGCATAAGGTGAATACAAATCCTCAGAGACAATGAAGCAGAGTTGTAAAAAGACGTTTTCAGACATGACCTCTAAAGGAACTCTGGATAATTGGGTCTTGCTCAAGAGGTTTCCTATTAAAAATGAACAACACTTAAGGAGATTCTCTGCTCAGGTGTGTTCACAACAGCGACAAATTCCATGGAGTGTTCAGATTAGGGGGGGTGCAGCAGGCAGGAAGTAACATCTAAATTCTGCTGCGGAGGTAGAATCAACACCAGCATCGGCCCATATCACCAATAACTCTCTTGACCTCTTCATCTGTGAGTTCTATTTGTATGGCTCCACTTTGTCATGCTGAGATATTTCTCAGCATGATCAACATCATCAACCTCTCTGTCGCTTATGTATTGGTCTCCTGACGTGCTCCAACTTTATACAAGGTGGCCAGAGAGAGAAAGTCTGCAGAAACTCCAGAGGCTCTCACTTGGACATTTGCGTCTGCAGCCTCTCTGCCTTTATTTTATCAGAGACTGCAGGTCTGGCAGCAGGAATTTACTGATCATTGGATTCTCTCTTACGGTGTGTGAAGGTACAGTGCATTTAGAAAAGTTCACACACAATTTATATTAAACACATTATATTAGATATAATATATTCTAATATATATTTATATACATGTAAATGTTAAATTCCAGAAAGGTGGTTTCTACATTAGAAAACGTTGGAAACCAAGAGATTTTCATGTGCCAATGGAGCAGCTCTTTCAGACTAAGATTTTTTTTTTTCTCCAGTGCTAGTTGAGCGATATCTCTATGATGTCCTCCTTGATTATGTCCCCTTGTGTGGCGGTGTTGTGCTCTAGAGGACTCGTCTTGCAACTCAGCCCTGTGAAGGGGCTGCACCAGGAAAAGGAGAACGGGCCTCCAAAGGCCATTTGCATGGCCTCCCAGCACGGCACCTTCACCCACTTCCCTGTCTCGCCCTTCAGACGCTCGATTGCCTGGAGAAGACACAATGAGTCTGATGGTGAAAGGAGCTGAGTCACAAGGACTAACTGTGAACCTTCTACATATAATCAATCACACATGGGACACAGATGACGGTACTATAAAAACTGCAGCAAACAATCATGGTTTAGCTTCGTGGGCTAGCTTCTCAGACACACGTGAAACGAACCAGACTAAAAATAGCATTGATAATTAAATTATTGAACAGGCAATAATACTCATTTGCTGTATGTATGTTTAAAAGAAATTGTTGCTGAGTTTATTCCTTCTTTCCATTTTGGCCAACAGCAATCCTGTCCTAGAGTGACTATACTGCAAAAATTGACGAACAAAATCTGTAGTCCTCTTAATTTTTTTCCAGGTCCACTAAAAAAATGCAATACAAAAACAATTGAAAAAAATATTTTGATCTAATAAGGGTGGGTGAAGGAATCATTACAGATGTTGCTTTAAGGGAATACGAATGTCTGACTTTCCTAAAATCCCTATCGAGAATAATTTTACCAGACTGAATTCACTTGTTTTCTAAGAAACAGGCCCAAGATTAATTTAAATCACAAAACTGCTCACGTGCAACTTGAAATTGATTAATAATTGGAATAAGAAACCGTACAAAATATTTTTAAAAAACAGCAGAAGCGATACAGAGGTCACTCATTCAAACATATGTTTAGTTGAATCTAAAACTGAAAGAAAAAAGAAAAGAAATAAGTAGTGCACTTTGACCTCATGATTGAAATCAGCACGCTTATGATGTGTTTAGCTTGATGGGATTTTTTAACATGATCTCTTATCCAAGCTTACCTCTGTCAATGTTTAAAGAGCCGTCTGCTTCAGAAAGCTTTTGGCAGAGTGCGTTATCAACCAAAGCAAATGCATGAGAGTGGAGAGAACATTGGGAGAAAAGGGTCAGATTACAAACAGTAAAGTGGGAGAAGGGTAAAAGACAGAAGTGAAATTTAACAATGAAAGGGTGAATGAGTATAGGAGTGTGTTAGGGGAAAGTAAAAATAAAATGTTTTAAACATTATTTAAATATTGAAAAACACAGTTAGCTATTACAAATAAAGTGGGCAAACATAGTTATTTTATTGCAATTGAGAAACAATGATTCTCTGTGCCTGTG
This sequence comes from Pleuronectes platessa, assembly GCF_947347685.1. Classification (NCBI taxonomy): domain Eukaryota; kingdom Metazoa; phylum Chordata; class Actinopteri; order Pleuronectiformes; family Pleuronectidae; genus Pleuronectes; species Pleuronectes platessa. The sequence goes on along the minus strand of NC_070635.1, from coordinate 27,477,901 downwards.
CTGAAAATATCTCCAGAATATTTGGACAGAATTCAAATTTCTAAAGAAAATTGGACAAAGAACAGAGGTATAAAATACAGAGATCGGTTCACATAGGTGAACATTTTAAATGATACAGTGTGCCGATGTAAGTATTAGTGTAAATGTGAACTGTAAGTGTCAAGTTAATACAATTTTGGAGGCTTTGAAGTCCATTACAATCCAGATGCTGCTTAATATGCTCTATCTATACAGAAGTTCAATTTTTTTTTACACAGGTTCTCTTTAACAGGATTTTAAACTTTTCTCCAGTCGAGATAATTGTATAGCCAAGACTCTTTTTTTTTTATCCTTCATTGAATAGAATTGGTGTTACTGCAGTAGGCCAAGCTTTTCTCCAAAAAAAAGAAGAAAACAGAGAAAATCTGTTACTGCAGGAAGATAAGCTTTTCTATGAAAATTCAGATACAGATACTATAAGTTGACATTGGAATTTTGCCCACAAAAGGCCATTAAATTTCCCAGATTAACAGTGCAAAAATGTCTCAACAAAACAAGGCAAAGCAAAGCAAGCTGGCAAACAGATTTTCTTTGGAGGAAAAAAAAAATACTTTTTTATCTTCAATCAAAATGATTGACAGCTGTGGCTGAGGAGGTGGATCAGGGACACCTCCAGCTGTGCCTGGTGGGTATTTTACAACTGTGACAGAGGGAGACAGGAATGCTGCACACAGGATTGTGGTCCTCTGAAAGTCAAAAGAACAGAGCGAATAGCCCCACAGAAAAGCAGGGGGGGATAGTAAACGTATGTGTCCATCATTAAAGAGATCTTTAAGCTGAAAGCTGTGTGCTCTGTACTGAGACAACTGACCATGGTAACCACTTGGTTACAGCAGCCTTCTATGTTCTGTTTTTTTTTTTCATTTGTAGAGTCAGACCTTATTTTGTAATTGCTGTGTATTCTAGATTGAGATGTATCCATCTGAAGTGTGGCATAAAAACACAGGCTGATCATAATAATAATGGAATCAGATAATGGTGGTGGACCACAACCGAGGTGGCATCTGATGATGGATCCTAATTGGCGGCAGTGGACAATGACTGTGGACTATAGTGGATCCGATCTTGATGGTGGATTATGATCTTGCTGGCTGCTGACCATAGACTATGATTGCAGCAGGACTGCTTGAAATATAGTATTTCTCCTCAGATACTTGACCTTCAAGTATCTGACCTTCAGTTATCCTTCAAATGTCTACCCTCATCAATGCTGCTAAAACCTTTATCCTGATTATGTTTTCCTCTACACTTGACATCTATTGCTCTTCTGTCCGTCCTGGGAGAGGGATCCCTCACATGTGGCTCTCTCTGAGGTTTCTACGTATTTTAACCCTGTTGAAAGGGTTTTTAGTAGTTTTTCCTTACTCTTGTTGAGGGTTAAGGACAGAGGATGTCACACATGTTAAAGCCCTATGTGACAAATTGTCATTTGTGAATATGGGCTATACAATTAAAATTGGATGATTGATAAAATTCAGAGATCATTTATGCAGATGTGACCTATCTATATATTAAATAACGTTTCGTAAACCTCTGTTAATGATGTTTCTGACACGCAACAGATGGAAACATGAAGACCCCGATGAAGATGTCAAGACAGTTTGTGGCAATGTCAGTCGAAGCTGGTGTCGATGTGTAAACAAAGGCATGTAATCTCTGAAGCAGAATTCATTGCTGTACCACCCCTTACCTGTATCATGTAAACGATTGGTTCCTGTTGTGGACGTGTTTAAGCAGAGTCTCTCCCACTGTGATGTGCATGTGTGAAAGGAGCCCCGAATTGTCTTAAAAACTACTTATGTAACTTGTGCTGAGTAACAGCTCTGAGTTGTTGACGTTATGCAGTTTTTCCATGTACAGAGAACACAGCCCTTCAATCTCTCATTGCGTAGCCACACTCACTTAACTGAAACAAGGCCTGAACAGGAAGTGCAGTCCCTGAAACAAATACAGCGAACTCTGTTCGCCCTGTTCACACCTAGTATTAACACCCATCCTGAGGGATTCAATCACAAGTAGAGAGCATTAAGTATGTGTCACAATTTACATAAAATGCATCCTAAATATGTCTCCTGTGACCACTTGCAATCAGATCTCACTTTTCCACTCTAAATGCAAATAATTACATATTACAATTTTTTTTTTCAGTTCATGTTTTATCCAGACTGAATATGCAGATGTTACTGTGTGCTTTTTTTGAGTTGGTGTGAGCTAGCAAGCAAGAGGTAGGGAGAGAGGAGTCCGGAGGGGTTGAATTAATGTCATGTAGCTGAGGAGTTTATCAATTAAGGAGAACGTCAATCATTATGTTGTGATAAGGGTTGATATTTTTGCTGTGGCTATAAACAAAATATGGGCACTGAGATGTGTAATCATGTTAGATTCTTTATTAAATGTGTAATTCGTTGTGAAACTGTGGTAGGTAAGATGAGTATGCAGCCCTTCCTTCGTGGCCCAGATTGCATTTGCATTCAATTAGCAAAAATCTGATTACATGCTTCCACCTCCGCATTTGGCTTGAGTGATCAGATCTCAGGACGCATTTGGGTGCGTTCAGACCTGCGCTTAACTCTTACCACATGTGATCAGATCACAGATCAGATGTTGATAACATTTCTGAAGAGGGCCAGAGTGAAAACGAGAGAGGCACAACATCAAGATGATTTTCAAGCTGTTTTTGTATGGTAAAATTGTTGCATTTAATTGTTGCTTTGAAATATGCATTAGTTTGGGTTAGGGTTATATGTATGTATTGCCAGAAGCAATGTCCTGTTTGTTGTTCTATTTTTCTTCTCTGGGAGTAAATTTGATACATTTCGGTATAATATATATATTTTTAAATGATAAGTTGCAACCCTAATTTGTCTTTTCTATTTTACTGGGATGGCAGTGGAAATATCAGAGTGTATGTCTTAAAACTTCAGTACCTAAATCTAAAACTATTTGACTGACAAGAAATCAATCGGGAAAGGTGGTTAAATGACTTCTTGTAAATTAGCTGAAATAAAATCTTAAGGAAAAGCAAGACAAGACAGAGTGAGAAAATGGTTTTCTGATACAACACAGAGAAGGTCAGATAAAAAAAGATTCATCATAGTTGGATACAGGATACACAAACTGAAAGTTTCCTTTTCTCTGCGATTTATCACAAAATTGAATGTATAGAGCAACAAAAAAAGAGATGAGAAGCTGTCCATGATACAGTGTGTAAATCGTGTTCAGCATTGGGAGTAACCAAATGGCAAACGTCTGCTCTGTGGGGTTGGACCAGGCCTCACAATTTGTTTCCGACCCGGCTGCCTCGTTCCCTGCGCTGAGCTCTCACACCACATACTGGTATGTCTCAGCCTTCCCATGGTCAGGGGTGGAGAAGGGACTAAACCACAATAAGGAGAAAGGGTGTCCGAACACCGCCCTCATGTTCATCCATTTAGTTTTTTTAGCCCATCTTCTCTCTTCCTTTTTCAACTGCTCTATACCCTGAAAACGAAAGATAACCAAACTTCAGTAGGTGTGCTTTTGAGACCCTGTCAATAAATCCAAATGAAAATATCACTTCATTCAAACTGCTAAATATGAGGGAAGGGAAACCGTCTGTGCCAAAAGCCAAGTAATTCAGGCTTCCAGTGATATATTTATCTACTTCTATTGTCTGAAGGGTGTGGTTGTTGCTCAGGAGGTTGAGCAGGTCATCCACTAACCAGAAGATCCCAGTATCCCCCATTCGGTGTGCCTTGGGCTAGCTTCTGAACCTCAAATTGTCTCTGACGGCTGTACTGGGAGTGTATAATTGATGTATGATAGTCCAGCACATATATGCACTGTGTGAATGTGTTTAATTGGGTTGATGTCAAAACTGTACTGTAAAGAGCTTTGAGTGGTCATGAAGACTAGAAAAGAGCCACAAAAATACAGACCATTTACCATTACCATTTGTGATAAAGTGGACATAGTCTTCACACGATATTCACAGAATACTTAATTTATATTCTGGTTGATTACAACTCAGGTCATCATATCTCAGACATTACATTGGAACCCAGGAGATGTATTATCAAGCAGTTGATAGCTGCCATATGTCGATGTCACAGACTGCTGTGAAAACTCCAAAAGGCCATTATATTGTGATTAAGATAAGGGCTCCAGACTAAAATTTTACTCTGATTGCACTGGTGCACCAGAACATTATTTAAGTGCAACTATGATTTTTCACTGATCCTTTTGGCATCGCAACAATACGCCTATTTTACCTTTTCTTGACAGTTCCCAAATACATTAGTAATTTCTCAACTAAGGCTGGGTATCGGCAGTGATTTGCCAAACCGATTCAATTCCTTTTCACATGGTATTGATTTTATTTGATTTTCAATTCGTTCAATATATCGATTCAGTTAAGGATATTTCATTGTGAAATACCAATTTTGCTTGGATAGGACAGATATTGTCAGAGAACTTGAGCTGTAAATTGTGCAGGGAAACCTCTAACTTCCTGCATTATTAAAAATAATAAAGGTTCAGTCTGTAGAATTTAGTGACATCTAGTGGTGTCATGTTGCACCTGAATGCCTCTCACCTCCAAACGTGACATAGAACCTGTGGTATCCTTCAGTAGTTATAAAAACTCAAAAGGTGTTTACTTTGTCCAGTCTGGTATTTAAATATAAAGGGACCATTCTACGGTAAAGAAAACAACAATTTGTACAGTTTAGATGAAACACACTGGTGTTTATTTTAAATTCAATTTCTGCCAATAGATAACTTTCACATAAATCTTACAAACTGGACCTTTAAGGCAGGCCTGTTACACACAACAGTTTTTGTTGGACAATATATTGACCCAGATTCTGCCCTGATCCAAAGGCACTAATCGTTTTGCATTGGCGGTCCGTCATGGAAACACTGTATTCGGTTTAGTTGCCACTGTTCGACACATACTGCCTTGTTAACATCAACAATTTCTCCTCTCTCATATCTGCTTCACTTTTTGTTTGTCTGTGTCAGTGAGTGTGACTGAGTGTAAACTTTGCCTTGCTCTCAGACAAAGGACACAACTTGCTAAATACAAATAGACAGCTAACTATTAGGTGCACTGGTTCAACCAAGGAGCATTTTTAGTCGCACTTATACATGTTTACATAATGTGACTAAGGTTGGAATACTCCATAGGCCTGATCTACTTAGAGCCTGAATAAAGAGTGCTAAATTGTGTGTGCATTATAACAGATTTCACATTTAGTTGGTGGACATTTTGCGGGTGATCTTCTAAAATTAATTGCGTAATTGATAACAGGTGCAAACATGGTAGAGGCAGTAGTATTTGAATTTGAGTGTTTTGCGTTCATTACTGGTTTCCGCCATGGAGCATTACAGAGAGCAAAGTGACAGCAAGCAGAAAGCGAAATTTAATGTCATGGAATTGGAGGTGTTAGTGGAAAAGGCAAATAACATGTATTTAAGCTACAGCAAAGACATATCGATATAACTGATATAACGCGATATGGGAGAGTATCTGTGAGAAGGTAAATGCTGTGGGTATAACAAACAGAACAACCGATAAAATTAAGAGAAAATGGCAGGATATTATATCTCATAATAAAACCTCTTCAAATAAAACAGGTCGAGGGCCGGTGGAAGAGATGCTCCTGACCAGTTTAAAGCAGCAGGTGCAGTTCCACTTTCTGAAAAAACATTCTCTCAGTCTTTTTCCATGCAATCTCCTCCTTACTACAATAACTGCATATCATGATTCCAATACAGTATAACAAGCTGTATGAGAAGCACAGGGAAGTCCTGCACTGCATTAAATTTTTATTTTCTGCTCTAACGGATGCATACAGCTTAGTGTGGAAGAGCTCCATGTTACTGTAAGACTAATTTCACAAGCATTTTTTTGAAACCATATATACCTGTATCACTGGTCTTACCATCCCAAACCACACATTCAACCTTCAAGTTTCTATTCAAAGATTTTAAATCAAAGTAAAAAAGTATTTTCTCAGGCTAGATCCATACTAATACGTTTTTGTTTTAAAACAGCTTCTTAAAACTGAATCAATGTCTGTCCAAAACAAACGATTTGGCTTTGAATCAAATGTAAATGTAAGCACAAGTGGGTCCACCTGCTGGGCAACTCTGTTTGACGCATCTAAGATGGTGCCATTGCGCCTACTGCAGGGTTGTCAAGTGGGAGCCACTATTCACTTGCTCCTTTAATCTCGGAAAATCTCGAGGTGAAAGCGCAGCTGCAGGGATGTCTCACTACCACTCACTGCAGCTGGCCCTAGAATCCTTCTCTGCACCAAACCATATCCTTCCTTTGGAGCCCCTTGTTCTGCCTCCTTTGCAAGGTCTTTGAGACCCTGCTTCAGCTTGTAGCCTCTGACCCCAATAGACATAAGGAACCGCTGGGTGGATGAGACAGTGTATCCTGTACAGCGGATTTCCACTGGATAAGTGTATGCCCTCCATCCTGCTGTTGAGCATACAGTTTCCAGCTCTGTATACTTCTTCCTCTCGAAGGCAACTTCCATACCATCGTCCCATGGAACCGACAGTTCAGCAATGATGACTGTCCCACTGGGGGGTAAGCGATAGCACAATGTCCTGTCAAAGGGAAGGGAAGTTTCAACTGGTGGTCGAGGTCAGGTCTCATGTTCCACTCCACTCCTGGAGACAGGAGAGACCACTCCCTTGTCCTGCTGCTGTGAATCTTGCCCACTTGCCTTACAAACTACATCAAAAATAAATCACTGCACCTTAGTTCTGCAAGTGCCCAAATAACTTATTTTTCTATTTCCTAAAACATTGGTCTCTTATTTGTATTTTTTATTTGTAGTTTTCACTATTTGTTATGATGATATTTGCTCTTTTGCCAATTTCAGTTAGTGCTTTTTCTACTTGTATATATTGTTGTTTTATTCCATATGCACCAACTACACCATATACATTTCCTGTATGTGAAAATGTACTTGGCCAACAAAAGAATTCTGATTCTGAACTGTTGAGAGGCTGGCTTCCAGTTTGCATATCTCAAGGATTTCAGGGAGCTTCATACTGGCCCTGTGTAAGCGTATCCTTGTAGCCAGACAGGATGTGCTGCAAGCTCAGGTTCTGGGATTTGCATCGATCGATGACAAGGTGGACCAGTAGGTATTAAAGTTTTGCCCTCACCATTAGTAGTTGATTCTCTACAGATAGAAACTATTCAGACTACATCACAATACTGGAGTTTTCAAACTAAACCAGGGCCAACTCTATTTCAAACTTCTCCATTATAGTTTGGATGACAGGCATACGCATAGCAACAATGATGTGTTTTGAAACAAAAACGTAGTTGTGTGGATGTACCCTCAGGCTTCATACTGGCCCTGTGTAAGCGTATCATTGTAGCCAGACAGGATGTGCTGCAAGCTCAGGTTCTGGGATTTGCAGAATTGACAGGTCTCCTCTGTGTCGTACCAGCCGTAATAATCCCTGTACATACTAACACACCTGAAAATGTGAATCAGCTGACTATTCATATACATTAGGCAAGTGTGAGTTGGTGTTAACAAGAGGCAGATGGTCACTGTGAATAAGGAGCAGCTATAGTGCAATAGAGATTGGTTCTTCTGGATCGATGACAAGATGGACCTGTAGGTATTAAAGTTTTGCCCTCACCGTTAGTAGTCGATTCTCTACAGATAGAAACGAATCAGACTACATCACAATACTGGAGTTTTCAAACTAAACCAGGGCCAACTCTATTTCAAACTTCTCCATTATAGTTTGGATGACAGGCATACGCATAGCAACAATGATGTGTTTTGAAACAAATACGTAGTTGTGTGGATGTACCCTCAGGCTACAGAGGGAGAAACATCACTTGGCTGCAATGGTCTAAATTAGATTTGGAAAGTCAACGATATTAATCTTTAAACAACAGAGGGAGAAAATAGCATGGAGAACATCTGAAAAGTAGCAGGATGTTGTAGAAAAAATGGTTAGGAGGGGTGTGTTTGACACTAAACAGGTCACTTACGGTCTCATCGGTACAGATGGAATGGACTTGGGTGCCGAACATCACAGAGGTGAAGATGAGGAAGAGGAGACCCTCAAAGCACAAGACTATGAGGAGGATGACTGTTGCAGGGGGAGAGAAGGAGCTGCACTCTGGGGGGACAGAGGGACAAGGAGAAAGAGAATTGAGAGGGCAAAGAAGAGGATCATATGAAAAACCGCTACACTAAGATAAAAAAAAACTACAGTTATTTTAATGTTGAACCATGTTTCGTTAAATGAAGGAGGCTAAGCTTATACACTAATCAGTCCGCAGCCACAGAGAGTGATACACTGAGTATGGAGAGTTAGGGTGAATTTCTAAGCAGATAGAAAAACTTGTAGCTACAGGTTTAAGTACAACTTTAATACTATATTTTATCACCACTTTACAGTCAGTCACTGCTGCTGTATTTTCCAGTCCCTTATACACATACATTTTTGTTAAGTGGCAAGTTTTGTAAATTTATCGACTCATCATAAAAAATCAACAAACACCTGATTTTCAATGTGACCTGCTGTCTTATTTCATTATGAACAAAGTAGAGGAGAGTATTCATATTTATGATGAGGTCACTCAAAATTGGAACTGCTGCTCACACTGCTTGACAGTCCGTAACAGAAACATCCATTAACTAATTCAAGTTTTAATCCTGACTGTATATAAAGATGGAGGAAAGGTATCCTCTTCTTCCCTCTCCCAAGAAATGAAGCCAAAATATCCCAGGCATGAATTATGCCATCTTGCGGCAAAGACGTTATTTAGAGACAGAATCTGCAAAGTAGTAAGGGCTGCAGCAATAAAACAATAAAGATAATTATCACAATATATATTTTTTGAGATAGAAATATAAGACATGATCCATAAGTCATTCCGTCCATGTTTTGACAGAATACCCGAACAGCCAATGTTAATGAGAATAAAGCAGCACCGAACTGATCTTGTGGCTGGAATAGAGTTACAGCCACGTCGCTGGTTAGGTTGATGCACACAGCAGAGTGTAGTAGTTGCATTCGGCAGCCGCACATGTGCTAATGTTTGGGCTCCTGCAGAGAGATGTGGACATTTCTGATTCTTAGATGCATCACTACAAGGACGTAGACAGGACACTCAAATTAAAGATCCTGTCGTCCTGTACTGTCTGAGTTTGCTTCCTCCTCACTCCCCACTGACCTGCGCTCACTTTATACTTCACCAATAAACACCATCACTGATCAGAAGTTATTAGGACACGTACAGTACAGACGTTTACTTGGTGTTTCTTTGAATTGCTCAAGTGTTTAGGATACGCACATTTAAACCTGCTACACAACACATACATAACATGTCTCCAGGACATCAGGGTTAAAGTAACCAGAACGATCCGGATTTAATGATCAGAAATCATAATAACTGAAAACATGTGATTATCAGTTCTTGTGTGAAGATGGATGGACGGATGGACTAACGGACAGACAGACAGAAGATAAGTTATTCCGCAGATTATGATGCAATGCTGTGTTTTAACATAATTGTTGCAGAAGAGCAACGTCCCGTTTATCCAGGAACATAAATATGAATTCTGTGGCTTTTTTAATTGTGATTATCTGTTTATGTGTGAAGAGGGACAGAGATGAGCAGACACACACACAAACTTGTCTCCCTTGTTGACCTAACGAATGTGCCTAAGTGAAGTGGCGCTGACTTGATTTATATAGTGGTATATCATGACGAAAAAGATTATCGCGAGAAGAGTTTTTTTCCAACACTAACAGTAATGTTTGGGATATGGAGCCATGGTACTAAGCTCCCACCTTGACAAATCATGCTCAACTAATCCTAAGTCAGCGACAGCTTTCAATCATGATATTTCACAAAGTTTTTATAACATCAATACAGTTAATGCTGTATTTACTCTCAAACCTACAATCGACTCTTTTTTTAGTTCATCTTACAAAATAGATTTTCTGACTTTGGGATCAACTAAAGTCGAATCGGGCTTAATTGTAGATAAGACTTTGTAAACCAAATATTAATAGTAATACAAATAAAATAAAAAAACGAGATCTAATTAAGGGCAGTCAGTCAAACAGCAAATTGCAATGAAAACAGAATGAAAGTCTAAGGGTGCTGCTGTATGATTCGACAACTTTCTTTCTATCTTCAACCCATTTACAATAGTAACAACTAGACACTAGGGATGCCACTGTGTAGAGTCTTTCCCACCGGGTTATAAACTTGTGACAACACCACCGTTACCGATTATACCCGGCATGTAGCCAATCATGGTTTTTGGTAAGGAGTTTGAGGAAGGAACACTGTCTGGAGTCCCGCAGGAACGCAAATATTTGCAATTTTTTTATTTCCAACTACTACAAAAGGACAATGTCCAATTCTTAAGGTTTTCTTACATTAACTATAGGCACCTTACATTAATTGTATAACAACGCTATTATTTATATATTAAGTATTGTCAGTGTAGATAAAGCCTGATGGAGATTTATCCATAACAATTCATCATCATTATGGATAGAAAGAGAAAAATACTGTCTTATTCTGTGACTTAGCTTGAAAAGCCTGATGTTAACTGATGGTCATTTAGTTTTCTTGGTTGAAATTATTGGTGCAGATTATTAGACAGAGTCATTTTTCCTTCATGTTCTAACTTCTAAGACCATCGGCAGGACAGACATGTCATGTCACATGTCATGGCTTTGGCGGAGGTACAGTATGTGCTCTGCCATTCTCGTCTTTCTTTTTGTCTAAGTAAGTAATAATAATAATAATGTTTATTCACCTCTTAAAACAAATATAGGTTTTCCATTCTACTTTCAAAGGGAAGGCAGGGTGAATCGATAACTTTCTGAACCGAAAAAGTTATTTAAAAATGTGTTAGACATGATTTTGATTGATTTTGTTTGGATTTTGGTTGCATTTACATGTTGAGGTGGACATGGAGGAAGATTCTGGATTGATGTATAAATGTTTATTTTTCTATGATATATAGTTTTTTCTATGACAATGGTTATTGTATATATAATTTTGTGAGGCCTGATCATATTCATTATGATAATGATAATTTATCTTCATTTAATGGTAATTTTGAACTTGCCATGAATGAATCAATTCAGGTTCAACTGAAAACTTAACCTGAAAAAAATGTGACTGGGTGGCTGACCTGTTAAGGTCTAGTACCAAAATAATGCATCATAATAAATTACTGATTTCACGTTGGAGCTCTTTTCACAGTTTTTGATCTACTTGTCCCTCTCCTACGCACCTGTTCTGCCAAATCTAGGTGTAAAACATTCTTTAGTTTTTAAGATATCTCAAACTAAAATAAACCTTGCCAATGTATATCCTTAAATAATTTTAAATGTTACTTAAATTAATTTGTATTACAATAAAAGTGTCAGAGAATAGTTACAGTGAAATACAATATCAATCCAGGACTCAAAATTCTGACAGATCTTTTTTGATAGGGAAGGAAGTTATAGGTTATAGAGCTTTAAAAACACTTACTTGTCCAATCATCTTCAAAGCAATAGAGGAAATGGAAGACCACCATGACCAGAGCATGGAGAGAGATGAGTGCAATATACATCTGGGTTAAAAGACAAGAAAAGAAAAGACACAATGAAGGACATTTCCTCATATACACTGCATACAAAGTGGTAACCACTGAGGAATCCCTCTCATCTGCATCTGTATGGCATTACAACAGCAACTTCTACTGATTACCAAGGTAACCCCTTAAAAAAGCTAGTAAAATGGGTTTTCAGCTACAATCTGACAAATTGGTAATCTCTGAGCGTTAAACCAGACTCTAAACACTTATACAGTTCCTAACTTTACATATAATAGTATTTATATATCCTACCTTGTAATACTACTGTGTGTTATTTTTTATATTGTGTCTTTTATTTTACTATTTAAAAAACTGGATGCAGGCAAAATAACACATTTCACTGCACATTGTACCATGTAAAATTGCGTACGTGATGAATAAAGCTTATCTTATCTTCCAACTTTAGATGCTGAAAGTTGGTCTTTAACTGATTGAGACTCCTTGTCAGCGTGAACTTACTGTGAAAAGCACAAAGTACTTTTGGTTGCTCTCCCCAACACAGTTATTGACCCAGGGGCAGTGATGGTCCATCTTCCGTATACAGCGTTTGCAAACACTGTGAGAGAGTTACACGTAAAGGGGAAACAGTAATTGATCAAAATAAAAGGCAAACTGTGAATTACAATGTTAGTAGAGAGTGAAAAAAACAAGATTGTGGCAGGAGCAATTTTCTTAGGTTGACATTTCTGATAACAGTGTGCACTGTACAAAAACACTGCAGCTGTAAATATAGGACAAGGTGTGTGAACATCAAATACTGAAATGAGCATATTACACCACATTTAGCCCTACCTGCAGTGGTGCGCTCGGTCAGGCTTGATGCTGCTGCACTTTGGACATTTGTAGACCACCTGCCCTGGTTTCAACTGAAGGCTTTCTATGTATTCCTTAGTAGCATTCCCTTTAGGTACGGCCCCCTTCCAGGAAACATCACCACAGAGAAGACTTGAGTGTAATTTTTGATAATTAGTCAAAATAATTAGCAAATAAGGCTAAACATACTTATATATTGAGATTTTGCATTGCCTATCCATACACATTCTTGAACATTTGTTCGACATACATCATTACTGACATGTTTTGCCCGAATAAAGATGATATAAGTATGCATGTTGAGACAAGTCAGTTATTAGACATGCACATCCTCATGAATACTTTCTCTGCATTCTATGTAAATGCAACAAAAATAAAAATATGATGGCTCACGAGTTATCTCGTGTTTGTTATCACACAGAGAGCTCTATAAAGTCTTTGCATTTCTTCGCAGTTTCAATTTCTTCTTTTGCTGTATTTAAGTATCCAAATAATTAACTCTGAAGAAATTTCAGCTCAGTTTGTTATCTCTCTCTCTCTGGACACACTAGTATATGCAGTCTGGGTAAAAACAACAGACTTTGTAAACTTAGTAAATGTATGTGGTGCTGGAGGAGCTGGTGTCGCTTTATTTGGTTTGACGCAGTTGGCGCAGTGGACAATGACAGAGACGCTAAAAGATAAAAAAAACGTGTATGAAAAGACCCAAATTAAAGCCATAGGTGGACTTAGTGGAGCTGTGCATGGCTCTGTGGTGTCTGACCCGGACCCGGTGGCGCTGCAGCCGGGCTGTGCACCTTCTCCCGGCTATGGAGCTGACGTGGTCTCTGCATCCGTAGCCAGGGACTGCAAGTCATATCGTCATTGCAATATCAAACAACGTAATCACATATGACATGTTTTCCTAATATCGTGTAGCCCTACTCTGAATTGTCCCTCATAGAAAATAAGTGCTGCTAATAGATGCACTGTATGAATGTGTGTGTGAATGGCAAACTGTACAGTAAAGACTAGAAAAAACCTATATAAATACAAACCATTTAACCGTTGTATCTTTGCAAACGTGCAGTGCAGCAAAACATTCTAACACAACACGTTTGTAATAATAATTAAAGACAAATTATGTTGTTTTTACCCAGCTATGACTAAAATAACAACTGACAATGGACTCAGTCTTTATAGATGTTATATTAGAGACGTTATATTCGGCCAATTGCCCAACCCTAATAGCTTAGAGGGTGAGTAAATTACATGATCGCAGTAACCCTGAACATCTCGCCAAAACCTTCAACAAAAAATGGTGTTACATGACACATAAAAAGAATCATTGAATATCCAACTGAAAAAATCTTATTTGGGTACAGCCCCAGAAATTAACCCCCGAAAAAGCTCAGCTTACAGGATCAGTGCACATGGCTCTGAGGTGTGAGGAGAGGGCAAGGAAGGCCAGTGTGTTGAACAAGGTCCCATTCATAATGCAGTAAGTCAGACTCTTGGAGGGCAGCAGCATTACAAACAGCACCACAAACTCGGCATACAACACCAGCAGCCAGGTGATGACCGCACACACTATGCCGCAGGCATCCCAGATGAACCACATGGCAGAGGCAGAGGAGGAAGTGATAACATCTTTGGAAATGGGGATTCGCTGCTCAGCCTGTAGGCAGTTTACTCCTGCCCTATCCCCGGAATGCCCACGCCCATGGTCTACGTCCCTGTATCTGTGCACTGGGCTCTTCATCCTTCATTTAAGCTGCCTTCTGCTGCCGGACACACTGGGTCTTCAGACCCCAGTCACCGCATGCTGATGGCGAGGAGCAGGAGGGTCTACAATTTTTGTCTCTTGTGAATTTCTAAGGGGGAAAAAGCATATTATTAATCCACATGCATTGGTTCTATTAAATCTGAGGGATTAAAAATTTGCTACTGTTGGATGTATTGTACAAAAAACACATACTAGCAATAGACACAAATGAAAGATGCTGCAAAACTGAAACAATTCGCTTAATCTATTGACGCATAATCAATAGTCAGCCCTTTTGATAATCAAACATGTAATATTCTGTAGTTTCAGCTTCTTAACAGTGAGAATTTACTGAATAAATTTAGCATTGTAACTGTTGAATAAGCAATTTGATGATATTAGGTTGGGATTAAGAAAAATTGTGATGGGCACTTTTTTGACAGAAAATTCCTTGAAAAAAGAGATGAATATATGAATAAATCTGTTTGTATACAGTATAATAATGTTCTCCCCATGACTGTGTGGGTCCTCTCTCTGTATTCTGGCACCCCCCCACGGTCCAAAGATACACAGGTTAATAATTCCTGTTCTATCGTAAAACATGTCCGTGTAAACTCACTAATTAAACTTTCTCCCATTGAGCAATAAATATACGGAACCTCAAGCATCCCTGCAACTCTAATTCCATTTTCAGAACACACCTGCGGGCCTCCAGTCTTTCTCTGCTGTTTGCCTTACACACAAGCACAAAAGAGCGGGAGATCCTCTACAGGACTTTTCAGGTAAGGGGTGGTGCAACAGACAGATGCAGTAAGTAATGTATTAATTCCGTTGCGGAACCCTGATATAATTGCTTTCTTTTTTTTCTATTTATTTTTTAACTTTACGCATGAACCATCATCAACCTCCCTACTCACTCGGGGAGAATCCTGCGCTGGATCTCCTGCTGTTTACTCACATCGGCTCCTCCTGAGGTTCTGCAGACTTTATGTTGAGGAAAGTTTTACAATCCTGTACATTCCACACACACTCCCTTCTCTACAAGAAGTGCCCAAGGTCAGGTTATAGATAATGGACCAACAAACAGTGCATTGTAGTGTCTACGTTTAGGGATTTTCATATCTAATTCAGATGCGCCAGACAGAGAGGCACCAACATCCACTCTCACCAACTTCACCTCTTTTGCGTATTCCACCAGTGGCAAGATTTAAGGACACAATGTGATTTAGGTATGCATGCTTTTGACTAAACTATCCAATAGGATGAGAACACCTACAGTTAACATAGAGAGTGAAAGCAATTCTAGCCAAACATGAATGTGCTGTTGGAATGGGTGATGCAAGTAGAGGAAGATATATGTGGATGCTGTGGGACAATTGTCAGACAATTGCTTATGTTACTCTGTTGGCATTTGTATAATGTTTCACCATCTGGTCTCCTTGATGCATCAAGTCTACATTAAAATCGTATGCATAAGACATCATATGCATATCTTACTTTTGTCATTGTTGCAAGGTAAGCAGGCATCCTTGTCTTAGGCTAGATAAAGTAATAATTTAGTGATTAGACAGTTTTCAGGCCTACATATCCACTGAAACCTGATACACACACACACACACCAACACACAGTACATTTTAGCTAATGCTTGTTGTTGCTTTACAAACGTCTCAGAGTGAGCATTCACTGACTTGTTCACATATTCCTGTCGGTATGCTTACTTTCAACTGTGAAGCGATAGACTACCGGGACTGTTCGGCTGCCTTCACTGGAGATGGATGATCATTATTTTCCGCTGAATGTCATCTGAACGATGAGCCAGGAAGAGCACCTTCCACCCGATCCCTCTGCAGCTGTTCTGTGACTCCTCCTCAATATATCCTCGATATAGTGTTTGCAACCTTGGATGCGTACGGTTCCAGCGTATGGTGAACTGGTTGCGCACCGAGGTTGTGGGATTCGCGCATGCGTAGAGTACCTCGACCTGCAAAGCCACCTCCGTTTCAGACGTACGCATGCGCCACCAATTTGACATACTCGGGGAACCACCTCTTCCATGGCTTCCAACATTATACGAAAAAAACTAAAAAAACTAACAAATGTAAATAAAAAAAATATATACAAACATATATATATATATATATATATATTTAAACATACTTTTTTTATAAAGCTGTTAAATGTTATGCTACCAGTGTATTTATTTTTCTATCACAGAATACTATATGTTCAGTTTCCTTTTCTTAGTGGCATGGCGTTGCAGGACACAGTTTAAGGTAGTTTATTGGTTTGAGTTTCGATTAGGAATTAAGAATTAGTGCTTTCGCAATGGCTTGTAGCCTTCTTGTTGTAATCATTTTTTCAACCCTGTCCTCAAAGTCTTCTGTTTAACTATATAGAAAATAAAAACAATGATTAGACAAATCCGCTAGTCAGTGACGGGTTATACAAGCGATTATAATATCGGATCTCTTCTGCCAAGTGCTCTTCTATTTGGTCCATATTCGTTCTTCTAAATCAGGGGTGTCCAAACTTTTTGCAAAGAGGGCCAGATTTGATAAAGTGAAGAGGCCCGGGGGCCAATATTTTCTTCTGATGTTTTTTAACCACAAAAGTTGCATGCAAATAAACACTGCTATAGAACAATAAATAAAAATAAAAATTCTGTATGCTATACAGACTCACTGTGCTGTACCTTGTGTACTCTAATGACGGGAAGGACACGACATGACAGGTACTGCAGACAATAGCTGCAGCTCGCTTTATTGCCCAAAACATTTATATCTGGAGACTCAGATAACATTGAACTATATACAGTGCCTTGCATAAGTATTCACCCCCCTTGGACTTTTCCCCATTATGTACTGTTACTAACTGGAATTCAAATAGACTTAAATAAACTTTTTCCCGTTTGATCAACAAAACATGCATAGTACTTTGGAGGTGCAAAATAAATGTTATTGTGACACAAACAATAATGAGAACAAAAAAGTTGACATCTGTTGGGTGCATAAGTATTCACCCCCCTGTGTCAATACTTGGTAGAACCCCCTTTCGCTGCAATTACAGCTGCAAGTCTTTTGGGGTATGTCTCTACCAGCTTTGCACATCTAGAGATGGAAAGGTTTGTCCATTCTTCTTGGCAAAAAAGATGAAGCTCAGTCAGATTGGATGGAGACCGTCTGTGAACCGCAATCTTCAAGTCTTGCCATAGATTCTCTATTGGATTGAGGTCTGGGCTTTGACTGGGCCATTTTAAGACATTAACATTCTTTAATCCAAACCATTACTTTGTAGCTCTGGCTGTATGTTTAGGGTCATTGTCCTGCTGGAAGATGAACCTCCGCCCCAGTCTCAAGTCTTTTGCAGACTGCATCAGATTTTCTTCAAGGATTTCCCTGTATTTGGCTCCATCCATCTTTCCCTCTATTCTGACCCTATACTTTCCCTGTACCTGCTGAAGAGAAGCATCCCCACAGCATGATGCTACCACCACCATGTTTCACTGTTGGGATGGTGTGCTCAAGGTGATGGGCAGTGTTGGGTTTTCGCCACACATAGCGTTTTGCATTGAGGCCAAAAAGTTCAATTTTGGTCTCATCTGACCAGAGCACCTTCTTCCACATGTTTGCTGTGTCTCCCACATGGCTTCTGGCAAACTCCAAACGGGATTTTTTATGGATCCCTTTCAACAATGGCTTTCTTCTTGCCACTCTTCCATAAAGGCCAGATTTGTGGAGTAGACGACTAATAGTTGTCCTGTGGACAGATTCTCCCACCTCAGCTGTGGATCTCTGCAACTCCTCCAGAGTAACCATGGGCCTCCTGGTTGCTTCTCTGATTAATTTTCTCCTTGTCCGACTCTTCAGTTTGGGTGGACGGCCTCCTCTTGGTAGGTTTGCGGTTGTGCCATATTCTTTCCATTTTCTTATGATGGATTTTATGGTGCTCAGAGAGATGTTCAAAGCTCTGGATATTTTTTTATAACCTAACCCTGCTTCATATTTCTCCACAACTTTATCCCTGACCTGTTTGGTGAGCTCCTTGGTCTTCATGATGCTGTTTGTTCAGTAATGATCTCCAACAAACTCTGAGTCCGTCACAGAACAGGTGTATTTATACTGAGATAGACAGGTGACAGGAGATTTTACAGCAGACAGGTGGACCCTATTTACTAATTATGTGACTTGCAAATGTGACTTGTGAATGCAATTGGTCGCACCAGATCTTTGTTAGGGGTTTCACAGTAAAGGGGGTGAATACATATGCACTCAATACTTTTCAGATTTTTATTTGTAAATAATTGTGAAATCCATGTAATATTTCCCCCCACTTCCAAATGATGCACTATTTTGTGTTGGTCCATTACATAAACTCACGATGAAATACATTTTAATCTGTGGTTATACCATGACAAAATGTAGAAAAGTCCAAAGAGGGTGAATACTTATGCAAGGCACTATACATTACATTTCCATGAGTTAGATCAAAATCTTTGCCTCATGGTCATTTTAAACAGGAGTTCAAAACACTCAATTTCAGATTGATCAAGAAACCTATAACTTGCTGACATGACAGGTACTGCAGACAATGGCTGCAACTCGCTTTGTTGCCCAAAACATTTATATCTGGAGACTCAGATAACATTGAACTATATACATTACATTTCCATGAGTTAGATCAAAATCTTTGCCTCATGGTCATTTTAAACAGGAGTTCAAAACACTCAATTTCAGATTGATCAAGAAACCTGTAACTTGCTGACACTAATGAGAAGGGTGATGTTGAGATCTGGATTTCACTAAAGAGGGCAGGTCTGGTTTGAGGGCAGTGGTTGAGATCCGTAAAATGTCACATAAGTGGGAGTCACTCAGTCTTGACCTTGTGATGGCAGATTTTATATTTAGTTATGTTTCATGCAAGGAATGACAGTTATAGATGGGAATGTTATTCTGAGATGTATTTCTGTGTGTTTCAAGAACTGCAACATGTGCGGGTCAGCTTAGGAGACTTAGATGTGTATTTGTTAGAGATTCGTCTGTGCCTCTGCTGGGACAAAAGGTTTTCACACCTAGACTCTTTCATGGGTCATCCAGCAGAGACGGGGGTCTAAGAGAGACTTGGAGTCTAAGCCTGATGTTGATGTGTAGTGAGACTTTTGAAGGGGTCCTTCATTCAGATTGGAGGTGACCAAATCTAAGCCTGAAGACAACACGCAGAGAGCTGATTGGATAAACATTCTACCTCTGTGAAAGGAGGGACTTATTTAGTATAAATCAAATGTGATTCCATTGTTCTGTGCCATTGACCCAGTCTGACTAAATGACAGGGTGCTCTGGTCCCTAGCCGCAGCTAGGTAGAATTGTATGAACCAGAATTGATAATTGTCTTTGCTGTGAAATGTAATAAATGTTCCATTACAACCTCAATTGGTTCTTGTTCAAGTTCATGACAGAGAATGTCTGCTCACACAAATATGTTGAGCCGAATAAGCTCAGCATTTTCTTGGCAAATGTTCGCATTTCTCGAAATCTGCCTTTATCCAGCTGCCCGTAAAAGTCAACGAGAGAAAGCTGCAGGTGTTTGGCGTGACACTCATCGTCACACTGCAGTTCAATGAGCTCCAGCTGCAGCTGTGGAGGAGCATCATCAGGGTCCACGGAGAAGGGAGAAGAAAAAAGCAACATGTCCTTTTCAATAACTGCAAAATCCTGAAAGCGTTTGTTGAATTCCACAGAAAGAGATGCGATAGCTGTTGCATAACTCTTCATTTGCACACCAATGTTGTCCTGTGGGAAACTGTCAATAACCTCTTTCAAAGCTGTGAAGTGCGCGGTGCAGGGCTCTGCTTGGGACAAGTGTCTTTGGAAAAGTTGCAGTTTTGTTCTAAAGGCCTTGATGTGAGCGTATAGCTGGCTCACCACTGCATCTCGTCCTTGAAGCTTAACATTCAGCCCATTCAGATGCTTCGTTATGTCAACCAAAAAAGCCAAATCAGCCAGCCATATAGGGTCGGACAATTCTTCCATCGGCTGCCCCTTTTCACCTAAAAACATTCAAATTTCCTCTCTGAGAGAGAAAAATCTCTGCATTGCGGACCCCCGACTTAGCCACCTCACATCATTGTGATAAATTACATCTCCATATTCAGCTTGGATGTCAAGCAAGAACTGCTGAAACTGTCGGTGGTGAAGAGCTTTAGCGCGAATAGAATTGATTGCCTTTACAACTTGTTTCATAACATGATCACATTTGAGATGTTTGGCACAGAGAGCCTGCTGGTGAATTATACAGTGGAGTTTTATAGCGTTACCTCCTTCTTTGCTGACTTTATTGCGGATCAGTGTGGACAATCCACGTTGCTCACCAGTCATGGCAAGCGCACCATCGGTAATGATACCAGAAACTTTACTCCACGGTAGTTTCATATCATCCACAGCTGAACAAAGAGAAGCGAATAGATCCGTTCCTCTAGTTTGGTCCTTAAGGCTTTGGAGCAGGGTTCGAATTATCTTTTTGTCTCTAAGGGGGTCTCTATCTCATAAAAAAGTTGGCGCACCACGCACAAAGCCTACCAAGGCTAAACAATGAAATAGCCTAGGCGCGAGCAGCGCTTTTGCGCACGGTAGGCATAGGCTGTATATAACTTGACACACGCACACAACAGACTGACACATTTTTGTACAGAAATTGATTTATTTTAATTAATTTCAATATATTATTGATTGTAATAGTCCATATATATGTAGCCCTATAGTCAATTCCCTGTTAAGACTCGGCTTTTACCTGAGTTCACTTTAAACTCCCTGAATAATATCTACTAATGGAAATGAGTGGAGTCCATAACACATTGTCAACTATTACAAATAATTTATTTAACCAAAGCAGTCATGTAGTTGAAATAATAATGATTCGCTACCAGAAATAAGATGTAGTTATGTTTAGGCTATTTAAACTATATTTAGTCCCTGTATAACAAACTCAATGGATATGGGCACTAGGCCAATAATGACAATAGCAATCTCCCTTATCAATTAACTGCATAAAACAGCACTTCACATTTAAAACTGAGTTATCAATATGGGAGCTAATAATAGGCCACACCGAATAGTAACTGTCACAAAACTATCCCTAGTATAACATAAACTTTGTGTTCACATGCAATTACAGTCACCTGTTACAAACAGGAACATCATACAGGTATAAAAGAAAATACAAAAGCCGGCACTGGAAAGGCACAAATAAAACGATCAGTTCAACCCCCCGTTGCAGGTCCTGTTAACTGGGTTCTTTGGCGCCCAATAAGGGCTACTCACGACCACCTGGTTTGTGGCGCGTGCACCGATAATATTGCCTTCAGTAGGTCCGCTAGCATCCACACGTAGCTAACCGGCAATCGTTCCTGGCCAACTGGTCGTCCCACGTAGCTGAATGGAACCGCTAGCGTTCCCGGCAGCTAGCGGCGCTATTCAGTGGCGTAGCTCCCACGTAGGCTGCCTCAAAGGAACCACGAGCGTCCGGGTTGCTCGGGTGCTACCTGAGCAGCACGTTATCTTGCTAGATGACGGCGGTACACCTCCGCTAAATCAGCTAGCACTGTATACGTGCACAATACTGAGCCAGCTAGATAACTCCAAACAAACGGAACATAAAATACTGTGCCCTTTCGCGAGCTGAATGAAAACAAAAAACTCTTACAAAACTTAATGTGGCGTCACCTTCTTAATACTGCTGTAGTATCCTTATTAATTTCCCTCTTTTACTTCACTGTTAGTTCAACTCAGTCGGTCTCCTTTCTCACCTCTTTTTCTCTCTGTGCTCTCCCGTGTGTTTGTTTTGATCCCGCCTCTCAACCAATAGGGAGTCACTATTCTTGAGTGATGGTCATTACCACCAACTGCTGACCATTTCACCTAACTAGCATGTTAGATTGACTACACTCTACCTATTTTACTTTTTTAACTTATTACTGAAACTATGTAGACATATGATTGCCCAGCCATATCCCCTTGCTTTATCAACAGTTATTTAATTAGCATCTTTACACTTTAGGTATGGCAGACACCTTCAGATATGAGAGACCCCCTCAGATTTTTGACTTTGTTGCTTTCATGGGAGCTAGTCCTCACTCTCTGGGAGCTCGGCTCCCTCTGGCTCCCACGTAATTCGAACACTGCTTTGGAGGTCAAGCAGCTCCTCTGTTACTTTCATGTTGTCGTCAACTCCTCTTAAAAAAATCAAGAGCTGGGCCGTGTCAGAAACATCGGTGCTTTCATCGCAGGCTAATGAGAAATAATCAAAAGTCACTCCCCTGTCCCTCAGTTGTCTCTGAATATCTGACGATATGTCCTCGACTCTCCGTGCCACAGTGTTACGTGCCAGGCAAACATTCATAAATTCTTGCTTCTTCTCGGGGCAAATGTTCTCCACCATTTTCATGACACAGTCCTTGATAAATGTACCTTCACTAAAAGCTTTGCCATGTTTAGCTATTAACAAGGCCACTTCGTAGCTTGCTGTGGTGATATTTTCATTTGACTCACGGGCCCGTGTGAAGAATCTCTGTTGTGTTGCTAGAGCAGTTTGCAGGTGCTTCACTTTTTCAGCACGGTCACTCCCTGTTAGCTTGTCATATTTTTCAGCATGTTTCGTCTGGTAGTGTCTCTTTACGTTGAACTCCTTAAACAAAGCAACCTTCTCTTCACAAATGAGACGAATACAATTGCCTCGAGTTTCTGTGAAAAAGTATTCGAACTCCCATCTCTCTTGAAAGCGGCGGCCCTTGGTGTCAACTTTCCTCTTCTTCGGTGCGTTTGCCATGGTAGAAATGAGCGGAGATGTGAGCGCTGCAAGGAAACAGATCCCCAGCCTGATTGCAGAGACTGCAATAATGTGATGCTGCCCCAATGTGGTGAAAAGAGGAATTACACTTTAAAAATGTATGATTTATTTTTTCATACAACGGGCCACATTTCATTATATTTTTAGAATATGCCGCGGGCCAATACAAAATGGTTCGGGCCGGACTTTGGACACCCCTGTTCTAAATCTTCCGTGATTTCCGCGTATTGTGGGGCATGAAACCGGAAACTAGACTCTGGACGGGATGTAGTAAGCAGACCAATCACAAGCCTTGCGGGCTGCGTGAGGCTCGCGTCGCTTTGTCGTGTAGTTAGGAAAATTGGCGGACGCACGCAAGCCCGCAGAGGGGACGAAAGGGGCGTGTTGCGTGTCTTGCGTGCATGCGTGCGTGCGTGCAACCCGACTATAATTTGGCCTTTAAGGCCTCAGTATGCTTCTCCGAGTCCGTTTCGGAATGACGGACGGACGGATCGGACGGACCCTTTTTGATTTATAGTTCTACGAGCCTTTTTGTTGTGAAAACAATTCACCGCCAGAACAGTAGATGGCGCAAGTGAAGTCGAGCTTAGAGAAGCCTACCTCATGATGTATATAGAAGAAGTCCACGCTGGTTTATTTACCTTCTTCCCGGCTCCTCACACACAGTGAACGATGGCAACAAAAAGGATGTTGATGACGCGACAGTTTTGCTGAAATAAAGTGACACCCAGCGGGTCAAAATGCTTTTGTTATCGTGTCTTAACGCAGCGGTTCCCCGGTCTTGTTTCCAAACTGCGTTGCTAATTCAACAGCTGCAACAGCTTGAAGCTACACGGAGGCAGCTAGCTCCCCCCAGCTTCCACACACAGTCAGCACGGACACCCGATACTAGCTACTACCAAGTGTTTGCTTCTAACCTGACGGTGTTTGAGAAACAGTGTCATGACAGTCGTGGGATTAAAGTCAGCGGGTTTTTGCGCTGTTCCCACCGCAGTTAGCATGGTGGCTAGCCCGCTAGCCCCGTTATCAAAGTTCGTTATAACCGTATGTGACCGTACACACATGCTGTAAGTGCTCTAACCAGCCACCGTCAGCCGGACAACGCCGCTGGCTTAACACACTTGTCACATTAATCATAGAGTCGTAGTTGTGATTTTGGTTTATTGTGATGTAGGGAATGGAACAGGAAGTTTCCATTCCGAAATGCTGGCGTTAGCGGACCAATCACAGCCAAGTGCTATCCGTGGGCTGTCCGTCATTTCGACGTGTAGTTAGAAAAATGAGCGCGGCACGAAAAGCTCTCCGAGGAGAGCTATCTGTCCGTGTCCGTCAAAACGCAGAAGCATACATTGGCCTTTACTCCTAAACCAAAAATAATAAAAATTTATATTCTGCTTTACGCACAAACTATACATACGCAACACGTTGACAATGTGTTTCTTCGATTTTTTTGACCAAGAGAGCGGTTGTCTTCTTACCAGAAGGTTGGTTGTTCTATCCCAATCTTACTCATTCCAAATGCAAAAGTGTCCTTGGGCAAGATACCATATCTCAAACTGCCCCATTTACCTTTTATTTCTTTGAACTTTCTTCCCTATTTAGTGCAGCTGATAAACATTTAATATTTGGATTGCACTTTAATAACTCGATAAAAAATTGCCACCAGTTGCTCCTCCAAGAGGGAAACACATAAGTAGATATGCTGGCTTCAATCATTGAACAGCTGAATCGTTCAATTTTGATTTAGATGTTAATCTTACAGATTATTGAAAAATACAATGTGAAGATGTTGCGTTGGAATTGGAACCTTGTAATTCACCAGCACAACAGCAGAGGGCATACTTGACTATACTGTTAGTTCCAATGGAATTGACAGACAGGTTGAATAAAATGATCAGATTTTAACTAGGTGCTTAGTTGAAGGATATCATCAAAACATATACTCATACATCATTGCAATATTCTTAACCCTCAAGCTCACTAGTTGTGAAAAACGTTTTTGAAGCTGCTTTTAAATGTATTTTTCTCCACATGTATGCATAACACAGAACAATACTGATCTTTTAATGAATTACATTCATTTAAAGCAGATATCTTCCCAGTATGTACTTTATGTAGACCAAAGTTAATCTTTTTCTCACTGATTCAATGACTATACTTTTCAAGTAGCTCTGATGATTAATTCAAGTTTCATTAGAATGCCACCAATGCTAAAAGACATATTTCTAAATCATAATGCAGGCTCTTAATATACTAAATATTCAACAATATTCTTAAACTTCTCTGTCTTTTCGGTAAATTTAACATCCCATTAAATAATATCATAATCTACACCTTATATGTATTGCATGCAGAGCAACAGTATCTCTTCTAAGATATCAAGACTTCTCAAATAATCCGAAAGTCTTAAATTATAATAACTTGTGTTGTATATCTTTAATTTGACATGCACTATATGAATGCTTACAGCTGTACAATGATAATGCCAACAAGTAACTTGCTGAGTATATCATGATACACTTCATAATGGCCAATACTAATTTTAGGAATGCTTTTATGACAGTTTATGACTTACTGAATATATGAAAAGGCAAGGGCTTGAAATGGAACTGATGCTAGTACACTACAAGTGCATCAAGACACGTCACAAGGGGAAACAATTGACAAACAGGTTAATATACTATAGATGAATGAATATTATATTATAACTCTGTGAAGAGTTTGCATGTTTTCCTTGTGTCCATGTGGGTTTTCTCTGGGTACTATTACTCTTTAACCCCTCCATTTCCATAAGATGGAGGGGTCTATCTTACAATAGTAAGATAATAGAATAACTTACAATAGTGTCTTAGTTTTTCTTGCACTCATTTTGAACTCTATCCTACACTTACTTGATGTTCAAGATTAGTATTCATGCTGCATGTCTCTATCTATTTAAGAGAGCAACAGCTTAAAGATGTTTCCGTCATCTGTTTAAGAAAAAAACTGTTGAAAACGCCATCAAACTGTTTCATCTAATATAGCAAAAGTTGCAAAGGCCAATAGATTAGTTAATGGAACTGTTTCCATATCCTGTAATCCACAGCTGCAGTTATATAGACGTAAATTTGTGTCATATTGTGATGCTCTTTGTAAGATCTCCTGAATATACTTAGGGCCTGATCTACTAAAGGTTTGCAAGCCTATCTACAAACGGTGTGCACTGAGGATTGCGTGGAGAATAACAGGCTCTGTCAATTTAGTACGTTTGCCTTAATGAATATGCAATATCAGGCGTTTCTACCCGAGTGCACAAAATATTGGGAGGAGTAGATGCAAATACTTTAATTTAGCACACACACTGTGATTTACAAAGCCTGAAAATAATTGAAGTGATTGTGACTGCGTCTATATTTAATACGTTTGAAAGGCAGCTGCTAATCGGGATAGCGTTGTGCACAGATGGCTGCAGTTATTTTGGGGAGGAGGAGATTGCATGGAAGAAGATGGAGAGAACATTTTTTTCCGGAAAGTGAGCTGTACCTGCTGCTCAATATTGGTCAGAGGCATCTCTTCCACCAGCCCCCCACCTGTTTTATTTGCAGAAGTTTTATAGCAATCTTTTCTTGTATTCTCCTTCTTATGTCCTGCCAGCTTCTCTTAATTTCGTACGTTGTTCTTTTGTTTTACCCATAGCATTTACTTTCTTACATATAGTCTCCCACATTTTGTTTATTTGAGTTATATTAATATTCCACTCTTGCACTAACACAGTGATTCTCAAACTGTTTGGCGCGCCGAGGCATAACAGGTGGGGCATGTGACCGGGAGGGGGAAATGTGAGGCGAAACAGTAAACAAATCGTTATTTTGCCGTAGCTAGGGGTCGGCAACCCATGAGGGAACGAGGGGTGCAACAATTAATCGGCGTAGTAGACAAAAAATGATGACAAAAATAATCGCAGACGAATTTAATCGTCGATGATTCGTTGGTTACGTCATAGCGCGTGTTTTTTCGTGCCGTGTAGCTGAACTAAAAGGAGGACCTGCTTTGCATGGAAGCAGGACACGAGCATTTTATACTATAGTTTTGTTTGTTGATGTTTTTATTGCTGATACTTTTCCTTTTCTTTTGTTAACAGAAAAAATGGATAGTTGATTTTTAATTTGTTTTTTGTATCAGCAAATGTTCTTGGTTCACAGGAAAAGGGGAAACTTGAATTTGAATTAATTTAGTTATATTAGCAAAAACTACATTTTTCTTTGTTTTTGTATCAAAAAGTTTGAGAACCACTGATATAGGCGGGAGAAATTAATGACAGGTGTTCCGTGGTAAATATGCATACTGTAAGGGTTATTTTTGACAATGTGTATAAAATTTATGTCGAAATATCAAATGTGTGTTTGGTTCATAAAGTAAGAAAGGAAAAATAAAAATAATGATTTGTGGTTATCAAAAACAAGATATG
This sequence comes from Pleuronectes platessa, assembly GCF_947347685.1. Lineage (NCBI taxonomy): Eukaryota > Metazoa > Chordata > Actinopteri > Pleuronectiformes > Pleuronectidae > Pleuronectes > Pleuronectes platessa. The sequence continues at coordinate 27,450,374 of NC_070635.1, read as the reverse complement.
TAGTGAACACCTGGAATATCGGGTGATATGAACAGGGCCTGCTGGGATCTGTCCTACCGGAGATGAAGGACCAAAACCCAGGGGTGCTGCTGGATTTGACTTCACCACCAACAAAGAACCCTAAACAGGAAATGGCATGGAGACCGGAGCAAGAGTGGGTGTGGAGTCCACTTGTCACAAATTCACCCTCCTACTAATATTTTTATTTGTCTTATCTTATATTTTGTAAATACTAATCCATATGTCCTTTCAGTATTCAGCCACTCCCTCCTGCTCTGCACTTCCTCGTTCCACAGATCCCTTTACCGGCCCCACCCACAGACGCAGCTGTCTTCCATCAACTCATTAGTCACCCCAGTATATCTACCTGCCTGTTTCCTTTGTCCTCTGCCAGATTGTTTAGTGTGTTTCTCCCTAGCTTTCCAGCGTATCCCTGTTTTGCCTGATCTTCACCTTGACCTGCCTTTTCGTCCCTGGATTCCCTCTTGCCTGCTCCTTTTCGTGTTGACCTGCCTTCTCGTCCCTGGATTCCCTCTTGCCTGCTCCTTTTCGGATTGAACTCCCTTCTCGTTCCTGGATTCCCTCTTGTCTGCTCCTTACTGGATTTGTTTGTTACCTGACTGTCTGCCTGGCTTCTGACCCCTTCTTTCTTTATTAAACCAAGAACTTTGCTTATTACAACTCTGCTTCATTGTCGTGCTTTTGGGTTCACGCTTGCCATTCTGCCAGCCCTGACACCATTGCATTGGTCGACATCCCAGCCAACTGACCTGGAACCCGCGGATTTATAAATATGATGAATTACTTGTGCGCTGCAATCAGCGGTGAAGCGAGGTTGTCCAACACTGCATGCAGGGAGGAGGAACTAGCAGCGCCTTCCCTGGAGGCACCCGAATTTGGTACCCAAATTACACTCAACGGAAGATTTTCTCAATCCACCTTAATCATCCAAAATCTGATAGAGCGGGAAAAGGTTCCACTGTTGTCATATCACAAAGTAACCTCATAAAATATAACCCGATATCTTAAATGTTGTCCTTGAGCGAAGCATGATGTACCCCTGTTCCTTACTGAAAAAGGAAAGGCCATGTCAAGATCTTGGTTCACATCAGAGAGTGAGAGTGAATGGATTTTAATCAGATAAAGTTTGCTCTTCCACTGGCTCACCACAAGGGTGTGTGCTCTCTCCTTTGCTTTTTATACAAATATGTTTCAGAGCTCTTTTAAAGTTAAGATCTTTTAATTAAATTTTAAAGTACGCAGATGCGTCTGTGATTGTTGTTCTGCTTCAGGCAAATTAAAACAGCCACGGACCTGTTGTTGCGAGGAGTCATTCCTCTCTGGAACTTTTTTCCTATCTTTATTTCAAGAGCATGGTCTTTCAGTTTGAGCGCATGAGTTGTTGAATTTATGTTCAGATTGTGTATGACTTTCCATAAAAACCCTGCCCTTGCACTCAAATAACCCCTGTATGCACTTAAATTTGCTCTGCTTCTGCTCAAACTATGTGCTTGCACTCATATATATTGTTGGTCCCATGAAATTTCCTGTGCTCAATGCTTCAGCCGCATTCTGGCTACTTTCTGCGCGCTTGTGAATCCTCTGCTATCGGATTTCTCCTCTGCTCTTGGATTCTTTTGTGGAACAACCCTGTCAATATTCCCCAACTGGAATGTCTGGAAGCGTATAAATATCTGGGGACTATTGTTGACTCCAAGCTAAACTTTTAAGTAACAGTGGAGCTTTGTGCAAAAAGGGTCACAAGCGTTTGTACTGTTTAACTAAAATGCTCTATTTTAATATTGAAAAACCCATGCTGACACTTTTATCATGCTTTTATCTTTTTCTTTGGTGTTATGGTGTGTTACCCTGTCTTTATGTGACAGAAACAGACTGAGTCAGATGGTGAAATGATATAGTTGGCTGATTGGTGAGCGTCAGGTGAGCCTAGAATCCCTGTACACCACACAGTTACAGAGGATAACCAGTTCCCTTACCATTGTTGACTCGCATCCTCTACATGGAGGATTTCAACTTCTACCCTCTGGTCTAAGGTTTACAGCCCAAAGGGGTAAAACAATAAGTAACAGAAATAGTTTTGTTCCATCTGCAATCGTTCACTTGAACGGGTTATAGCCAAATTTGTATTGTCCCTATCCAGTTTTCTATTGATAGCATTGCATTTTAGTACTTTTTGTTATGGTATTTGTGGTCTTGTCTTCTGTCTGTGCGTTATAATTTTGCACTGTTTTTGATGGATGTTTCCTCTTTTTAATGCAGCAAAACAAATCTACCTATGGATACAAATAAAGTAACCCTTACCTTAACCTCAATTTAGCAATGCCAATTTACCGTAAAATATATATAAATTTAAATCTATGCATAGGCCCAATTCGATTTCACCCCTTGTTTCCGAGGGTTCTCTTGAAGAAGAGTCACAAGGAGTAGTGGTTGAAATCTTCCCCTATGAATTGGGACAGCCTTTCAAGGAGTACATACTCAGTAGTCATCGAGGAAACCTGATACGTCATCAGTAGTCGTTGATTTAAACAGACGATACAGTTTTGCCGGGGATGTCATTGTTATAACATTGTTGAGATTTTAAATCAACCAATGTTATTGTTTGCAGTTACTAAAGTAAACAGGGGGGGGGGGGGGGGGGCAGGGAAATGCGACATGAAATTATTTGCAAATATGTGACTATCGTGCAATAGAAGGTTCTATCACCTGTTTGAAATAAAATGTCTAAGACTGGGCCAGATGTTAAGACTTGACTTCTTATCCAACACGTATATTCTATTGCTACTGGTGCCTTCAATTGTTGATCAAAAGAAAAAAAGATGGTCAGAGTTCAATACAGTAGAATTTATTCTTTCACAAGCAATAAACCCGAGCAGGCTCCGGAGCCTAAATAAAGACTGAGCTTCAGAGCTTCAGATTGTATATGTTCACTGCCTTTTCGAGTTGTGGTTTTCCCACCTCTTTCCTGGTTAAAAGCTTCTGATTCGTCCCGAATCTAACGGTGTCATACTTTCTCTGTCGATTTTGGTTCTAAATCAGAGTTTTTTTTATCAGTGTTATCATTCAGTGGTTATCTGTCTGTGCAGGTGAGGGGGCAGGGAGAGCTCCCTCACCTGCAACACAGAGGATCTATCAGCGAAGATGAGAGCTGTTAGCTGATTGGTCCTCGAGCTAAAAGGCAGCTTCTGAGCTGCCTCACGGGAACGACTCTGGAACTCAGACACTAGAGAGACACCCGGACACTGAGCGGCGGACTTAGCTGCAAAGCTAGTTGCTTAAGTTTGTTTCCTGTTTATCACATTATGTAAATTGTATTTCTCAGCTGGTTAAAACAGGAGTAAATCAGACATTTGACATGTTGGTCCAGAGTCAGGCCTGGTCCATAGTGACACCTAGATTTCTAATGAATTGTTTGCTGCTTTTCCTCATCTTCGTTTCCCCGCGTATATCCGAGCCAGCCAGCACCCTGCCGCCACAGTCTGCATTTGTTATTTGTTCAAATAAACTCTCCTTTTGTTCAAAACTGACAGTCAGTGTCTGCTTTGGGGTCCAACAGAACAACAAACCCTAACACAGTGGCTCTAATCACATCCCCATAAAGTTGTGCTTTCAATTGAAAGCATCTTTTCATTTTCCATCACAGTTTGGTTCTTTTATTTAATATTTTCTCTTGACTATATAGCTTTCTTGTTCGGAAATTATGCTGACCTATGAAGAGCAGGCTCTAGGCTCGACGATAAGGGCTTTTACACTAAGCAGTCTCTTAAAAAGAAGTACTAGAAAGGCCTCACATAGTATCTCAAGTGCAACTTCCAGAGAAGATACATACAGTATATGTGTATATGGAGAAAAAATATATATATATATCGGATTTGAGAAATATATCAGACAAAATGGAACCTATAATTAGGCTTAAGTGAGAATCTTTCTCCATAACTGTAAGAGTAAACATTTCTCTAGGCAAAGGTGTCGCATCTACCTCGACCAGTTGAGAATATAGAGATGCCTTCTTTGTGTGTGGCAGTCGTCGTTGACTGTTTATTTACATCGCCACTGCAAACCGACGTTTGCGTGTCCTTGCGTGTCTCTGAAAATGCAGAACCATGCGCCAGCCTTAAAGGTGGAGAGAGAAGAGATAGAGATTATATCTGCTATATTATACACAATACAAATGTAATTAGATTGCACTAAAATGTGACCACTAAGTGTGTATATATTATTTTTGTACAAAGTATTTTTCAATTAATTAATCTAATTAAATAATTTGTCTTGCATGCACATATGCAGCTATCATTTCACCCTATTATATAAATACTTTCTATGCACATGCAGTACCTCCACCAGAGTATATTCTTTCACCTCACAGCACTTGTGATGGTATTGTAACTTTTGAAACATCTGAAAGACGCTTTGAGACATGCACTGAACTCGCGAGAACTTTTTGACCTTCTCAGGAGGGGCTGTGTGTGAGCTCAAATGCCTGAGTGAGAGCCTCCAGACCTTCTGCAGTTTATCTGGCCAGCCCCCTTCCAGAGAATGTATGAAAATGCCATTTTCAAAACCTAGCAGGATATCCACTAAAGTATTTCGACATGCAACAGACGCAAAACTGCCACAAAAAAAATCAAAAAGAAAGCGAAATGGGAACACACCGATGAGGATGTCGAGAGAGCTTTTGGTGACGGGGGCCGAAACCAGTGGTGTTGTGCAACAATGAGTCAGGTCATGATGTTCGCAGTGAAATTAATGTGTTTTGTCCTGCCTCTTCATCCTGTGCCATCCCTCACCTGAACACTCCAGAGATTTCTGTGTTTTTATGTTAATTCATCTAAGCGGAGAATCCCCTGCCGTGTTGCTGAAAACGACATTGACACTTTTTTCACTGCTGAATCCAATTGCGGTCTCAACTTTCTGTCTGTGGTTTTCTATAAGGGCAACCCAGACAAACAAGGCTCTAAGGTCTTACCAGTGGGTTGTGCCATTTATCTGTGATCCAACATATGTCTGCTGTTATCCACTTGCCAACCACCAAGTGAAGGCTCACAATTTTCAATCACTGCATACTCTGTTAGGTGTTTTCTCAGCACATTAGCTCAACGAGGCTTATCAGAATGTCATAGTACCTATTTCAAAAATTGCTGGAGACTAGATGAGGCTTTTTGATCAATATTGCCTGTTCACTATGTAAAACCATAAAATCAAAACATTTCTACGAGATTTCTACTACTGTGACTGATCCCATTCGTTATGTAATTATGTATGTTATCCCTTCCAAATGTGAGGAACATATTGCTTAATTACAATTTTGAAAGGTTTTAATTTAAATGTACATGTTGTACGAAACAGGATTCTGGAGCAGAAAATATTTTTAAAAATGTCATGTCAGTTGAATCGACAAAGTCTATTCATCACTTTAATAGAGCTATAGATAGTCCAACTTACTGAACTGGACTTCAGTAAGGATATTCAACATGATCCCTGGCTTCCTTAACAAGAAGTGCTGTTGTTATTACATAGAAAACTTCCTTTGAAAATGGAAATAAAATGTTTGTTGATGAACAGTGGTTTTTGAATTTCTTCCAAGTCTTCTTTTTTAACAGATCTACAGCTTGGAAGTACTCTTGAACTTGAAAGGCCTGATTCATTCATTCACTATCAATTAATCAATTCTTGATGGCATCGTCACAATCAAAATGCTTTGGGGGAATTTAAAAGGATGAGTTTTAAAATAAATTAGATCACACAGGTTTGAAGCATCCATAGGTTCATCAGAATCAGGTTTATTGGCCAAGTAAGTTTGTGCAAACTTACTTGGTTCATAGAGCGAGTTACACCGTAGGGAAGTGGAGTAAACATACCGCGGGGGGGGGGGGGGGGGGGGGGGGGGGTCTGGCGAAGGAAGGGGGAGAGCCGAGGTGGGGGGGTCGCGAATAAGCATATGAATCAGAGTGAAGCCGCTGGTAAGAGCCTCTCTCGATTCAACATTGGAGGAAACCACAGACTCTTGAAACGAAAAGTCACTCGTGATTGGCTGGTAGAAGTGGTGCTATTGATCACCATGTGTCATTGTAGTACGCACGTGGGTAAACCCCTCCCAAACAATATTAATAATAAAATGTATATAGTTGTGTTACGTCCCCCTTCCCTGGCGGTCAGGGAAGGTGTCCTTCCCCTGTGTGGTGGGGGGAGGCGCTGCTTCACTACTTGGGCCATTTGGCTCTTCCCTTTCTGCAGCAGGTGCAACTGATTGATCTGATTGGCCTGGTTGGCCCATAAAAGGAGGAAGACATCCAGCCTGTCGGGCTCTCGCTGCCTGGGTGACTGAAGCTGCTGCCAAACCTCATCGTCTTCATTTTGGTTTTGTTGTACATTCTCATTACACCAGTCCATAACACATTACACATAGTTAAGCTGCCATCTACACTGATAATTAATTTCCTTGTTAGGGCCTTTTATTGTTAAATAAATATACCAAAAACTTGTCACTGCGTGTCTCCCAATTTGTTATGCCATGCTTGAGCCATGTGGTCATAACAGTTGTTACTAATAATGTATATATTAATATATATTATAATTTATTAGTAAGCCTTTACCAAAAGCAGTGCAGTTAAGACTATACATTCATTCATGTGATGCTTTATGTTATATGTGAACATATTGTACAGGGAAAAAAACATGAACAAGGTATATGTTGAGTCAAAGCTTTATTTACATACAGCACAAATATTGTACAAACACAACTGGCCTAGCCAGTGAAAAACTAATCGGGTGAAGCTTGAAATGTCTCTTTGCAGCCTCTTGGTCATACGTTGGACGACCCAGATGCTGGATCCATGTCATCTGTCCCTTTTCAATCAGCTGTAATCACATTCAGTACAATTAGCACAGTTCAATGACAACATACACCTATACATATAACTGAAAAATTATTTAATTAATATAACCATACCCTCTTTCTTCTCTGACGACTCCTGAACTCCTCAATGCTGATGCAAGGTCCGGTTGGATGTACGGGAAGCTCCTTCATACTGGCTCATAGCTTGTCTTAGTACGTCATAGTACAGGCAGCTGGAAAACAACATGAGTAACATGAGTTTATTATTAATAAATGGAAATAGCCTCGCTGCATCACCGTTGGAAGATCCACATCAAAAAAACTAATTCCTAAACAGTTACTTGCATACAATGGCGTCGTTTTCCGCACTGCAAATCCGGACTTTCAGCGAGTCTCGGCCTAATATGCATCGTTGTGTGCGGGAATCAGGCTGTGTGAACACATGATGAAATGGATCAGATAAAGTAAACCTGGAGAATGTATTTTAAACAGCACAGCACATCTCTTCTTAAACTTACCAGCACAGTGTGGAGAGACAGAGATTTTCCTATAAAAATACAATCGGAGAAAGTCAGGTTTATGAAAAAACTTGATGAGAACAAACTGTTAAATGTAAGTAGTTCATAAATATAAAAAAATGCACTAGTTCTGCTCAAGCACTCGATGCTCTATTCTTCTTTTAGCAGCTTTCTCGCTAATTCCACAGTGGTTAACACGCTTTTCAGATCTAAGAGTTAGCTTAGCAGTTAGCAATGGCTTCTCTTTTTAGCTCTTACCGTAAGTTAGGGACTGTGCGCTCCTCTTCTCCATCTCGACTCGTCCACACCGGGCCTGCGGCTTTGCACGCACTCATCTTCCCCTCCAGGGAAACAGTATCATGTCGACTGCAGCAAGTTATTTAAACCGAAAACAGGCATTCATTCGGACCAAGCTAAACATGAGCCAGAAGTTTCATCACGCGGGAGACTGACGCTTCATTCACGAGGCTGTGATTGGACGAGCCCATCAGGTGGTTACGCGAGCGAGTGACGTGAGATTTTCAGAGTAAAACTTCACAACTGTCCTTTTCATCTTAAAGCAACAGTTATCACAGCTTTTAAATTGTACTTTTATATGGGATGAGTATATGACTGAGGACCCGTTTATTAGGGCCCAAGCACCGAAATTGGTGGGAGGCCCTATTGAAATTGTAAGGATTTTTCTTATTAGGGCCCAAGCACCGAAAGGTGAGAGGCCCTATTGAAATTGTAAGGATTATTAGGGCCCGAGCACCGAAATCGGTGGGAGGCCCTATTGAAATTTAAATGATGATTATTAGGGCCCGAGCACCGAAATCTGTGGGAGGCCCTATTGAAATTGAAATGATTATAAGGGCCTGAGCACCAACGGTGAGAGGCCCTATTGAAATTGAAAGGATTATTAGGGCGACACACATAGTGAGATTCACGTGAAGCAGCCGGTCAGGGACAAACAAGAGACGGTGTTCAAAAACCAAGTTGAAAAGATAGTACGATGAAGCCTGTCTTGCTCTTGGGTTCACAGTCAATGGGGTAGGACATGAGGAGAGACCAGTGTGGATTTTATGTCTGACAACTCTATGAGACCCAACAAATTAAGAAGACACTTAGAAACATTACACCAGTCACATGCATGTGTTCTTTTTGGTTGAGCTATATCATCTTTGTAACAAAGTGATTATAATTGAATAAATGTTTTCTCTATTATGAATAATTACAGACTGATGGAGGAATGTAGTGATAAATGTCCCCAAAAGTACTTCAATTAAGTTGAATTTAAGCAAAGTTATGGCACTATTCTTTGAAAAAAGTGACAAAGGTCACAAAAAATATTTATTTACACAGTTTTGTAAATTATTTATTACAAGTAATGTGGATTTAATTTTCATGTGTATGTTATGTAAATACACATGTTAAACTTGGCCCATTTCGTTGGGGCTGGGGAGAGGGTGGGGCATGAAAAATATTCTAGACCCAAAGTGGGGCATGACAGAAAAAGATGATGACTGGCGTATCGTTTAGCCAATGAAATTTCCAAAATAATGATGTGCTGTTTGACAGGGGGGGGGGGGGGGGGGGAAGGAGACACCACGCAAATCACTGCAGAATAGTGTCCAGCTGGTCCCATCGTTCGTCAGTGTTTCTTCCCGTCGTGACTGCTACATGTTGCTAAAATTATGAAAGATGTTTATTTGTATAAATTTTAAACCATATGACCGGTTTTGTCTCCTTTATATAAAAGTATGAAATTGAGTGTAAAATTAGCCTTTTTAGCCTGGTTGGTTACCATGGTTACAACGGGTCCTTTGGAGTCTCCAAATGGCCTTTGTGGAAAACCCCTAGACATGCGCTTGGGAAAAAATCTGTCAAATATTCATTTTCTGTGGTATTGTTATCAAATTTGAACTTGGTCTAGTCAAGGCTTCATGCTAGGGTCCCATTGTGTTTTCCAGCTCATAAGTTCCAGCTAGAGTCCTCTGCAGGCATCTGTTTATTAAAATATATTCAGGCGGAAATAAAAACCTTCTACTTCACTGTGTGCCAACTGCTATTACTCAATGCCAGTAGCACTTAGAGTGATTCTGTTGGGGGGAAAAGTTCAGAATGTTACCTTTCAAAAGAGACCAAGATCATGCATGTACTCCAAATGGTTCAAGAACAGCTATCAATTTAAGCTTCTCAGGCTTGTAAAACTGCCAGAAACTTGTCCTTGGCCGATCGTCATTACGAGCAATTCATTCCTACATCCACAACAACCACTGCATGGAAAAAACAGTTTGTGTCAGTTAGTGCTCCTGCACTGTGGAAGCTCGAGTTAACGACTTTTCACAGGAATCTTCATATCTTCATAGTTTCACTCAGTGGTGCAGAGGTTACACCTTTTTCTAACAGTTACTATCTCCCTTTTTAGAAAATATCACTCATAAATACATCAGTTTTTTTTTTTAATTATAGAATCATAAATTGTAGCTTTACTGGATTTGCCTTATATAAGTAAGTTAGCTATAATGAGTGTAATCAGTGATACAATTTTCAGGGTACAACGGATGATACATCTAAGAGAAGTCTTTCTGCTGACACCAAAACACTGTGCTTCACATAAAGCATTTCAGCTGTGTCATGACGTGACGAGTCCCAAATATTTGTCCTCCCAAACTACTACGAAAAACTCATATAGCACCATATTCAAATGCTCATGGCATACTTAGCTGTTGACTCTGCAAATTGCCTCATAATTTTGACTTTAATTGTCTTATTGTTGTTATAAAATTTTCCCAGTATTTCATTAAAACACTCAATACTTTTAACCAAAGCGACTTACAACAAGTGCATTCAACTATGAGGGTACAAACAGAGCAAGAACCATGTAAGTACATTAACTTAATACCAGAAATAATAAACTGGTCCTCAGTCACATACTCATCTGATGAGTCAAAAGTGAAAAGGTCTTTTGTGAAGTTGTACCCCGAAAACGAATACGAATTCATGAAAATGTCAGTCGTTAAGGTCATCGTGTTAGAAGGCTCATCTAATCACAGCCTCATGAATAAAGAGTCTGTCTCCCGCAAACAATAAACTCCACGGTGTTCTTTTGCCTGGTTCGATGAATGACTGAAGTCAACACCACTGTTTCTCTGGAGGAGAGGATGACTGCGTTGGAAAGTAAAATCGCGGGCCCAGTGTGGAGGAGTCGAAGAGGAAAAAAACGGCGCACAATCCCAAGTAGTACTTTTATCCAAAGCGACTCACAATAAGTGCATTCAACCATGAGGTTACAAACCCAGAACAACACGAGTCAAGAAAGTAAAATTTCTTCAAAAAAGAAAAACTACAAAGTGCTATAAGTTAGTGCCATTTAAATGCTACTAAATTGTTAGTTTTAAAATTGTATTCAAGGTATAGTCGAAAGAGGTGTGTTTATAGTATGTAGCGGAAGATGTGTAAACCTTTTGCTGTCCAGATGTCCATAGGGAGATCATTCCACCATTTAGGAGCCAGGACAGCAAACAGTCTTGATTGAGTGTTTAGCTTGCAGTGAGGGAGCAACAAGCCGATTGGCAGAAGCAGAGCGGAGTGAACGGGCTGGGGTGTAACGTTTGACCACGTCCTGGATGTAGACTGGACCTGATCGTTTAGCAGCATGGTACACAAGAACAAATTATTTGAAATGGATGCAGGCAGCCACCGGTAACCAGTGAAGGGAGCGGAGTAGTGTGAGTGAATTTAGGTCGGTTAAAGCCTGGTCCAGAACCTGCGCCGCCAACATCAGGAGAATACGCCCCCGAGAAGGGGGCGTATTTTCCTGATGTTGTACAGTATGAATCTAAAGGCACGTGTTGTTACAGTAATGTTGGCAGTAAGGGAGAGTTGGCTGTCAAGTGTCACAACCAAGTTCCTAGCAGTCTGAGTGGGGGTTAAGAGGAAGTTGTCAAAGTTAATAGTCAGGTCATGGGTAGGAGAGTCTTTCCCTGGAGGGAAAAATAGTTCAGTCTTGTCAAGGTTATTTTTTAGGTGGTGTGCAGACATCCATTGAGAGATGTCAGTCAGACAGGTAGACATTCGTGCTGCTACCTGTGTTTAATTTTTGGGAAAAGAGAGGATTAGTTGGGTGTCATCAGCATAGCTATGGTAGGAAATGCCATGTGAGTCAATGGCAGAGCCGAGAGAATTGGTGTACAGAGATAAGAGGAGGTGACCCAGGATGGAACCTTGAGGGACACCAGTAGTGAGAGGACAAGGTTCAGACACAGATCCTCTCCCAGTTACCAGGTAAGTGCGGTCATTGAGGTAGGATTAGAGCAGGGACAGAGCAGAGCCTGAGACAACCAGGTCCTGAAGGGAGGAAATAAGGGTCACTGTGTCAAATGCAGCAGAGAGGTCTAGAAGGATAAGGACAGAGGAGAGAGAGGCTGCTCTAGCAGTGTGAAGTTGCTCAGAGACAGCAAGGAGGGCAATCTCAGTTGAGTGGCCTGCCTTGAAACCAGACTGGTGAGGGTCAAGAAGGTTGTTATGGTGGAGATAGGAGAAGAGTTGATTAAAGATAGTGGGCTCAAGAGTTTTAGAAAGAAAGGGAAGAAGAGAGACAGGTCTGTAATTATTTACTTCAGACGGGTCGAGGGTGGTTTTCTTCAGCAGAGGATTTACTCTAGCCTCATTCGGTGAGTTAGCGAAACAGCCAGTTGACAAGGAAGTGTTGATAAGATGGGTAGGAAAAGGAAGAAGGTCATAGGCGATAGACCGGAGAATGTGAGATGGGATGGGGTCAATGGGGCAGGTGGTTGGGCGGGCAGAGGTTACCAAGGTAAGAACTTGATTGGGAGATGGGGGGAAAGAGGAAAGCGAAGGGGATGAAGATGAAGTTGATGGAAATTGTAGTTATAGAAGGAGGAGTGTTCTGTATGTCAACTATCTTTTTTGTAACTTTCATTCACCCATTCACACACACATTCATATAGTCTATCTATTCGCAGCACTTTGTTATTCTATGGGGTGCCATTCGGGGTTCAGCATCTTGCCCAAGAACACTTCGGCATGCAGATGGGTCAGACTGGGGATCGAACTGCCGACGTTCAGGTTGGAGGATGACTGCTCTACCCCTCAGCCACAGCTGCCCGGAAAGAGGAGAGAAGAGACTGATAAGTGAGCAGGTTTTTCCGGGGGTGTTTAGACTTTTACTAGACTTTTACTGCTCTGTCGGCAAGCACCGAGTCGGAAAACCACGGAGCTGGGGAGGACTTGTGGACCTGTCGTAACGTAAGAAGACAGAGAGAGTCAAGAGAGGAGAACAAAGTAGAAAGTTGAATGTCTGTGACAGAGTTAGTATGCATGAGTGAGAAAGACTCAGTGGAAGGGAGGGCTGATAAAACAGAGGAGGCTAGATAGGCGGGAGAGAGGGAACGAATGTTGCAACAGACAGGTACAGAGTCTGTTGATGTGGTAGGGTAGTCAGTTGAGATAGTGGGAGAGAGTAAAGGCCGGCGCATTCTTCTGCGTTTTCAGGGACAAGCAAGCGCAAGAGCCCTTGCGTGCCTATTGCCTGCTTGCGTACCCCTTCTTGCGTGGTTGTGTGCGTCGGACAATTTTTCTGACTATACCACAAAGCTATAGCACAAGCTCACGCAGCCCGCAAGGCTGTGATTGGTCTGCTAACTACATCCTTTCCGGATCAAATAGAAGAGCGTTTGGCGGAAGAGATTCGAAAGTATGACCACTTGTATAACCCGTCACTGACTGGAGGATTTGTCCGCCAGAAAAAGGCTATGAGGAGAAGCAGTGGCGATGTAAATAAACAGTCGACGACGACTGCCACACACAATGAAGGCGTCTCTAAGGCCGTCTTCGACAAAAAACTTTACTCCGCCTAGTGTTTTCTGGCGGTGAATTGCTTTGCATCACTCGCAGCCCTTGCAGAACCATGAATTAAAACGAGTCCGTCGACACAGCTGCGTGAAAAGCCGCAGCCGCAGTTGCAGAAAGATGCGCCGGCCTTAAGAGATAAAGAAGTTGTGAGAGACATGAAGTGGGGTTACAGTGAGGTTAGATGTTGAACAGTTTCTGGTGAAAATATAGTCAAGGTGGTTACCGGCTTTGTGAGAAGGAGGTGAAAGACTGACTGAGAGAGCAAAAGCTGAGTAATGAGTAAACCTGTACCGTCACCCCTATCAGTTGGTCTGGGTGAAAGAGAAGGCAGAGGAGAGGGCAGGGGTGGATGTGTTGTCTGGTGTGATCCAGGTCTCAGTGAGAGCAAGGAAGTCAAGCGGTTGCTGGGTAGCAAAGCCAGAGATAAAGTCTGTCTTGCGGGTAGCTGACTGGCAGTTCCATAAGCCCCCTGTGACAAGATGTTTGGTATCTGTGGAACGGGTGGGATAGATAAGAGAGGAAAGGTTACGTATTGGTGTGAACAAGTGCAAGGCCTATAGTATCAACGAGCAGAAATGCGCACGGAAATTGTACGCATATTAAAAGGAAACAGCACCTTAATACTCAGCCTCCGCCGAAAGTCTCCTTTGTCTTTATCCTCCAAGTCGTATGAAGATGAAGAGTCTTCACAGACGCTGAAGCTGACGCTTCAAAAGATTCCTGGTTTTTAAACCAGAGTTAGTGATGGTTGGCTACAGCTGTGCTGACCACACCTCTTCTCATGAGTCAATCAGGCACAAGGTGGTAATGGCCGCGCAATAGAAACTCAGCAGAGCTCAACACAAGAGAAACTTGTCAGTAATCAGGTGAGTTTCACAAAATCTCCAAATTTGTCAAAAACTGATAATAGACAATCTCTATTTACCTCAAAAGCTAGAAAGTAAAAAAGAGCTCAGTCCTTAACAGAATAACCTTAGCTGGTTCCCCTTTAACTCTCAATCACTTACGTGAAACTATAAACAAAATCCTAGCTAGTACAATTCAAGGTAAGACCAAACAGTACAAACTATCAATCTAGTTAACCTAAGACAGCAAATATAATAGTAATCTAGCAGAGAAGCTTATTAAAGAATATACTTTGCCTAAATCCAAGTAGTCCAGTAGTATGAAACCCCAGAAGTCCAATGCACACTCGTGTCAGCGTGTTAACAACTGTGGTATTAGCGAGAAAGTTGTAAAAAGAAGACAGCATTGAGTGCTTGAGCAGAACTAGTGCATATTTAAATATGTACGAACTGCTTAAACTCAAGAGTTTGTCCTGTTAAGTTTTTTCATAAGCGTTACTTTTTGTCCGGTTGTATTGTATAGGAAACCACCCGTCTCTTCACACCTCTGAGGCAGATAGCCGGCGCCATGAACCGGAGCAAGTATAAAATGAATTGAAAAAAGCATTGACAAGTTCAGGAGTCGACAGAGAAGAAAGAGGGTAAGATGAGAATCATTAGATCATTTTACAGTTACATGTATAGGTGAATATTGTCATTGAACTGCTAATTGAAGAAGGACGAGATGGATCCATCCTTCCACAGCCAGGAGCTCACTGACCTGTGTGCCACACTTCAAATAAGACGAAAATCTACACTTAATCTCACAGCTACACACCACAGACGTCTACACACTGGAGCAGATTCGGACAGGGGGCCACCAAGAACTTATGACACCGAGGCAGCAAAGAGACATTTCAAGCTTCACCTGATTAGCTTTTCACTGGCTAGGCCAGTTGTGTTTTTACACTAATCATGCTGTATGTAAATAAAGCTTTGACTCAACATATATCTTGTAAATGTTTTTTTCCCTCTACAATATGTTCAAATGTTCAACATATAACGTCAAGCATTACAAGAATAAATGTATATTCTTCAGTAACTACATTGCTTTTGGTAAAGGCTTACTAAAAATGTATATATCTACATATAAATACATTATTAGTAATAATAACTATGTATTAATTGCTATTATTATTTTGTGTGGGAGGGGTTTACCCACATATATATTATAAGAACCCAGGGTAACCAATAGCAACAGATCTACCAGCCAATAAAGAGTGACTTTTCGTTTCAAAGGGCTGTGGTTTCATCTAACAGTGAAGTGAGATAAGTTCTCACAAGCAATTTCGATTCATATGCTAATTAGATCACCGCTTCGCTCAACGGCGGCACTGCCCCCCCCCCCCCCCCCCCCCCCGCAGCCCCTCCACTGCTACCAGGAGTACGTTTCTGCCAATTTGTGTGAAAATTCTACTTCTCTTGCAGTGACCCTCAATGATATCCGTCAAGCCCAAAATCGACTCGATTTAAATCCTATACAGTCTGAAATTCCATTCAAATGATACACTGCTGTGGTCTGGTCCATGCTAGTGAAAGCTGCATTAAAGGTCAATTCCAACTAACTCTGCTGTGTATTGTTCTGCATATGGGTCCCACATATACATATTCAATTACAAATATGGTTAGAAGATACATCATTTATTTCACTGAAATTTTCATATTTACATCATAAATACATAAATACATCACATGAAAACATTATGAGTATGAGGTAATTCAATAAATAAAATTGAATATTTAAATAATTTTGACTCAGGTACTTGATTGAATCATTGCATATCTTTTAAAGCTGCTGCTTATTTTAAATGTTGTCTTTTAACTGTGATCGCACATGGGTCCTAAGAAATGCAATTTTGTTCCACTGTAAGATTTACAGATATCGCTAGAATAACATGTAGTTGAAAACAAACAAAGTTAGGTAACTGTCTAAACAGAGATTGAGAATAAACGAGAGTGATAGGGAGGGTCAGTGCACTGACTATCCTTGTGCTGTCTTCATTACAGACACAGTGACAAACAGGAAAACACTGAAATGGACTAAAACATGTATCATAGCCTTGGTGAGGCAGAATTTCAAGGCTACAAAAACAAACTTGTTTCCCTCCTATATAAACACAGTCTACTGCCCAAACACATTTTGGAAGATGCATTCACTTCAGCCCTAATACCAGTACTTTGTGTTTGGATGCTCTTCAAAATGACAAAACAGACAAACCATCTTCTGAAAAGGGTTTTAAACTAAAAGGTTTTT
The DNA here is from genome assembly GCF_947347685.1 of Pleuronectes platessa. Classification (NCBI taxonomy): domain Eukaryota; kingdom Metazoa; phylum Chordata; class Actinopteri; order Pleuronectiformes; family Pleuronectidae; genus Pleuronectes; species Pleuronectes platessa. The sequence goes on along the minus strand of NC_070635.1, from coordinate 27,434,003 downwards.
TCAGCAAGTGGCTGTGAAGAAAGGAACAAGTAAGGCTCTTACATGATTTTTCATTTAATTCAAGCTTTTACATATATAATGTCTAATCATGAATTCAATGGGGAAACTAAATGTTGAGCTATTTTTTGTCTATGGCTATATAGGAGTTAATTAGTGTCAGTGCATTTACTGTTGCTGTTTTTGAAGCTTAATGTAGTTTTATAATGATCAGATTGCCATATGGTTAATCTGGAAGAGGAAAACAAACGAATCTAGGATACATTTTAGAAAATAACAGCTAAGATGTGGGGCTACTGAGTAAGACAGCAAGCAAAGGCTATATTGACAGGGCTTATTTTACCAGTATACTGTCTATAATACTGGTAAATTAAGCCCTGTCCATTATGATTCCTTCTCTCATTTTGTAAAGTCCTGGCTGATTAATGAGGCTCTGATTATTTTTTGAGGGCTTGTGGCTCAACTAAGCATCTGTTCAAAAAGATATCATAATTTTAAAAAGGAAACATAGACAACATAGCTTGTTTTATGCTATAGCTTAGTGCTATAAACGTGAAATATGTTTATTTATTTGCAGCCTCATTGGACTCTAGCAATGTGTCCTATGCCGAGGGACATTCAGTGTGTAAATCCAACCTGTATCTGAGCCCAAATGATAACAGCTACGTGTGACTGCTACTTCAATATGCAGCATTTGAAAACAGATCATATGATCACAAGGAACATCCAGTACCATAATAATGTAATTTCATTTAAAGCCCACTGTTTAAACTTCAGCATGAAATTAACAGCGCAAGGAAGAAACTGTAATGTAGGGAAAGAAATGCAGAGATGTTTCACAATAAAGGACTTGGACAGATAAGTGTTTTGGTATGGGGAAAAGGGGTGGACAGAGAGAAATAGAGAGAGGCATGGAGAGGAAAGAAATGTTTGCATAAGCAACTTGTGAAGTGATATGGATAATGTCTATATTTCATGTCATGTTTATGGCTGCGACCACTTGGGTTTGGGGCATCTCTCTGCAGCGTAGGTTCAAGATTTGGCTGTAGACCCACTGAAGGGAAATATTAATGCTGCTATAAAACATTTTCTCTGAAAAAACATTGTTTTTCCCAATCTCGTGGTTTCAGTTTAGAGAATGCTCTATATTGCTCTTATGTGTGCAATGCAAACATTCCCAGTTTGGTGTGGAAAAACTCTTTGACTGGCATCTAAACTCATCCAAACTCATTGGGACTGTGAAAGCCAATACCAAGCAAGCCAGGAAGCCTAACTCCAGAATTCAACTTTGTCTCTCGGGCTCTCTCAGAGCTACTTCTGTCAGCTGTTGTGTCAACTGAGAACAACATCATAAACACCTGTGAGGAAAGAATTCTAAAAGTGCTTAAAGGAAGAATTCACCAAAAAAATTAAATTTCAACACTTATCTACTCACCTCTATGCCAATGGAGGTGTTGGTGAAGTGATCATAAAATACTATTGGTACTGGTAATCACTTCTTCAAACACAACATGCCTCAATACTGTTCGTGTGGTGTCATCCTAGAATCTGGAAGCCCTGACATTCAATTTCCACTCAAAACAGTATCACCCATCCATCGGCATAGTGGTGAGTAAATGATGAATGGATTTTCATCAAAATACATCAATTTACATCAAAATATTGACAACGGCGTGTGAGTGTGTTAATATTCCCCCCCCCCCCCCCCCTACATTCAGTCATTATGTTTTCAATAAAGCCCTGAGAGACTGTGTACATTACAGATACTAGTATGAACAGGTCTTGTCACAGCATCCTCAGGGTAGTTTTTGCTTTTCGTTGTAATAATCAAAAGCTGAGCGATGGGTTGGACTTTCTGCTGGAAGTCATGGATCACAAATGCTGTTTCTAAAAAACAACCACAAAATGACTAGTCTGCAGGAGTCAGGACTGCGGTCAAGCCATGTTGTTTGTATATCCGTAAACCAGCACACACCGTACAAAATTTGGAGTGCGCTCGTATTCAGACCTTTACGGTACATGAAACAACTTTAGTATCTCTCACTCCGTAAAGACTTGGTGAGGCAGCAGCATTCCGCAGTCGCTTCTTCACTGTAGCTATGACACTGGTGTTGTGCGGAAACCATTTAAAGAAGCTGCCAGTTGAGGAACTGTGAGGCGTCTATTTCTCAAACTAGAGACTCTAATATACTTGTCTTCTTGCTGAGTTGTGCACCGGGGCCTCCCACTTCTCTTTCTACTCTGGTTAGAGCCCGTTTGTGCAGTTCTCTGAAGGGAGTAGTACACACCGTTGTAGAAAATGTTCAGTTTCTTCGCAATTTCTCGCATGGAATAGCCTTCATTTCTAAGAACAAGAATAGACTGGCGAGTTTCACATGAAAGTATTTTTTTCCGGCCATTTTGAGATTATAATCGAACCCACAAATGTGATGCTCTCAACTAGCTCAGAAGGCCAGTTTTAAAGCTTCTCTCACCAGCTAAACAGTTTTCAGCTGTGCTAACATAACTGCACAAGGGTTTTCAAGGGTTTTCTAATCATCCATTAGTCTTCTAAGGCGATTAGCAAACACACTGTACCATTAGAACACTGGAGCGATAGTTGCTGGAAATGGGTCTCTATACACCTATGTAGATATTTCATTAAAAAACAGACGTTTTTAACAACAACACAGCATGACAGTTCCACAAAATTCTAGGTTAACAACTTTAATAAGATTTCATATATATATGAAATCTTATTAAATTTGTATATATTTATGTTACTTTTAGATGTCCATTCACCTAACAGCACATCCATGAATGGCTAGAATTGCTGTCACTCTTTATATTACACCTAGCCATTACAATGCATTGGTTGGTCCTTTATCTTTAACCTGACCTTTGGTACTGCTCAAAGAGAGAATGGAGTATCTTTGGAATTATCCTGTACAGATATCACATAATATAACATTATATACATAATATATAGTGGTATATATAGTAATGTAATGTGAAAATGGTCAAAAATTCCTCAATACTGCTCACCTTGCTGTATTGCAGTTACCTGCGTATTCACTCAATTATTCACTAAATAAGGCTGGGATATGTGACAAGATTATGACATATCTTAAGTGAAAGTTCAGAGAAAGATGTAGCTGGTTTACTGTCAATATCAATCCTGAAAGCTTGCTTATTTCTTCTGGTAGCAATATGCAAAATAGCCATCTAAGATTAACAGTCAAGCTACTTCCACAATCACATTAACTGATAATGTTGCATTAGCTTATCTTTTTATCTGTTAATATACTTTACACTTACATGTTCTTGTTGTTGATGAGGACCGTAGTACATTACATTACTAAAAGGCAACAGCAGAGCAGCCCCTCACACTATATCAGCAAGAGGTATTTTGGGGGGCTATTAAATGTTTATGTGTCCTTGTATCTATTTTTGGTTCACTGATGAACAATGGAAAAGATTTGATCCTAATAATTTTTAATTGTTACTTTTTATATGGTATTATTCTCGTTTTCAATGTAATTAAATGTTTTACATAAAAAAGTTCCCTTAAGGTTTTTCACTTACACACATTGATTTGAAGATTAAAAGAACATTTAAAATTTGGAAACTCAAATTGTATTTCTGAGCTAAATCTTGACCTAATTTACTCTCCTCAATATCCTGACAGCTCTGGAACGTTTCCCTCTAACAGAACTATGAACACGACCCCAGTATTCCAGACAGACTGTCCTGAAGTGAAAGTCCCGGTCCTTCTCTTCCTTACCATGGGATTAGTGAGCCTGGGTGAGAACTTCCTGGTTGTGTTAGCCGTCATACGAAATAGGGATCTTCACTCGCCCATGTACTGCTTCATCTGCAGCCTGGCAGCGTTCAACACCATCGCCAGCCTTACTAAAACCTGGGAAACCTTGATGATTGTTTTGGCCGACGTGGGGCAGCTGGAGAAAAGAGGCTCCTCTGAGACAAAGTTGGATGATGTGATGGACTCCCTGCTGTGTATGTCGTTTGTTGGCTCCATCTCGAGTTTCCTGGCCATTGCTGTGGACCGGTATGTGGGTAGGGCTGGGATATGCACACCAAAGTGTTATAGAACAATGTCTGATACTTTAAGACCAGTAGTGTGATGGTATGAATAGAATCAACAAGAATACTAATTAGGGCCCAAGCACTGACAATGCAAAGGCCCTATTGAAACTGATGTGATTATTATTATTTTTCAGGCAAATGATTTTTGTTTTTCAAGGCCTAGACATGGGCCAATTTTACAGAAAATTCAAAAGTGATGAAATTTACATATTCTGGAGTAATTTGAAATAGGCATGGTAAAATGGCTGAGCAACACCACCTAGAATGCGGCCCCTGAGTTTGCTTTCACTGATCTCCACGTGTATCATGACCAGATGAACAGAAAAGTTTCAAGGAGCATTATGAAAAACAGGAAGACATTTTGGATTTAGGGGCCATTATGGCCATTTTACACGTGTATTTTAACGAACACCTCCTAGAGCTTTCATCAGATCAAATTCGGTGAGTGTCATTTAAACAAGATGGGGATTAACACTACCTTGATGTTGTTGTTTTAGTCACACAGTGTGACAGTGGCGTGGCACCAAATATTGATTACTTGCCATCAAAACACGAGGTTGTTGTATCACAGACATACATGGTCCAATCTAATCCAAACTGGATATCTATGACAAAAATCCCGACCTGATTACATTTACACAGAAATCATAACTTAAAATCACAGCGTTCCCTGGTGGCACCAGGAAATGTCTTGTTTTTTGCACGTCTTAGACTTTGATGTATTCCAACTTTCAACAAGTCGGACATTTTATATTGACTGGCCATTTTGGACCATTTCCCTCACGTGTATTTGAACAAGCAACTCCTAGAGCTTTCATCAGATTAACTTTAAATTCAATGATTGTCACCTCAACAACATTGAGATTAAAAATAATTCAAAGATTTAGTGTATGTCACAGGGTGTGACTGTGGCGTCAAAGTTTAATGATTTACCAAAAAAGAGGGATTTGTGATAACTCCTCTGTGCATAATCCAATCAGACTCAAAACTCTTCTACACGATTACAGTCCCGCCCTGATCAGATCAATATGTTAATATTGACTCATCATTACAGCGACACCTGCTTGGGACAGGAAATTACATATTTTACACTTTGATGCACTGCTCTTGGCTGCTTTATAATATATAGCTCTAATGAGCTCAGACAAGTCATACGTCCATGGTCAGAATTGTGACATTTCCTCAAACATTGGTGTTTAGGGAAGGTTGATCCTTAGACAAAGGAGACAAAGTTGACATAACTCTGCTGTGCCTTGTCCAAACACCAACAAAATCTGTAACATGATCAGATTCGGGGCCTGAACAGCTCAATGTGTCAATTTTTATTCTGGGTTATAGCGCGCCCTATTGATTCACTGTGAAAACAACGTTTGTTTAGGACTCCACTGTGCATTGTCCAATCAGCCCCCAAATTCTGTCACATGATCAGATTAAGAGCCTTAACAGCTCTATATGTCAATTTTAACTCAGGGTCAGAGCACCACCTACTGATTCACTGTGAAACAGGATTTTTTTTAAACTTCACTGTGAATATTCCCATCAACCTCAAAATTCTGTCACATGATCAGAGTCCATGCCCAAACAGCTCCATGAGTCAATATTGAGTCAGGGTCATAGCACAACCTACTGATTCCCTGTGAAACAGGAAGTTTTGTTTAAATCCACTGTGTATTGTCTAATCGGCCCCAAAATTCTGTCACATGATCAGAGTCTCGGCCTGAACAGATCTATAAGTCTGTATGTAGGGATAGTGATAGCGCCACCTACTAAAAACAGAAGTAAGCCTCGTTTTGCAATCTTAATTAGATTTACATAATACCGTAATACATGATTTGTGGGCGTGGTTAGGCGTTGCGTGATGGACACGGGAAGTGAAGCGTATATTCTTCACGGGGTGCTCAAAACGGGCTTGCTCATTGATGCTTTGCAGCCCTATTTTTAATCATGATGCTTTAAACTAGTGTAAATCAAAGACAATATGGATTAATTGACTGTTAAGGAATGTGGCCCTATTTTGGTCCCTGAAAATAGTTAACCTCTGCTTCTATTTTTTTTTTTACATAAACATTAATTCATAACATCAGGTCTAACTGGAACTTCGTCTCAACATTTCTGTGGGGAGTCAGACATATACATGTAAAAGGCATTTTTTAGCCGAAAACAGTTCTATGTATCAGCATACAAGAAGAAAAAAAAGTCTGTTTTGTGGCTTAATTTTTCTTCCACTACATCACATGGCCACAAAAGTCAGTTACTGAAGGTTTAAAGCTTCCACATGACACTCAATCTAATGATCATGATTGAGGAAGATTTAAATCTTTGTTTTCATTTTCAGTTACATCACCATCTTCCATGCACTGCGATATCACAACATTATGACAATGCAACGCACCAGGGCAGTCTTGGGTATCATCTGGACAATGTGTGGGGTGTCAGCCATACTTATGGTGAGGTTCTTTGCCGCCAAGTTCACCATGATCTGCTTTGTCGTCTTCTTCGTCGTCTCCTTGGTGATTATCTGCTTCCTCTATGTCTACATGTTCATGCTGGCTCGCATCCATGCCCTGAAGATCGCAGCTCTGCCCACCAGTGGCGTGGGGAAGTGTCAATGGAGGTGCTGCAGCATGAGAGGGGCCCTGACTCTCACCATCCTGTTCGGGACATTCATGGTTTGTTGGGCGCCGTTTTTTGTCCACCTTATCATCATCATGGTGTGCCCGACGAACCCATACTGCGAGTGCTACCGATCGCTATTCCAGCTGCACATGGTGCTGGTGATGAGTCACGCCCTTATTGACCCAGGCATCTATGCCTTCCGCAGCGCAGAGCTCAGACAAACTTTCAGGAAGATGCTTGTTTGTTCAAATTGGAAGCCATAGTCATAGAGAAAATTTGTTTCTGCTTTATTCTGTATGTTCTATATTCTATGTTGTCTGTACATGCAGAGCACTTTATGTTAACTTTTTTGCATATATTTATATTACATAACATGAAGTTTTTTATCCAAAGCAACTTACAATTAGTGCATTCAACATCTATGAGCGGCCATTTAGGGGTTCAGTATATTGCCCAAAGACACGTCGGCATGCAGATGGGAAAGACTGAGGATCATACCGCCGACGTTCTGGTTGGAGGACGACCACTCTACACCTCAGCCACAGAAACCCAATTTTATATATATCTATATGTGTAAAATATATCTAACACAGTGAATATAAAGTATACAAGTATACTTAATGTACATATTCAAGCAACATTTACAACTAAACAATGTCAGTTTGTTCCAAAAATCATCTCATTAACTGTTTTTGTGTATGAATTAAAATGCTATTGACCAGTCTGAAAATACAAATAATACAAATGACTTGCTTTTCTTTGCAATTAATTATATATATATATATATATATATATATATATATATATATATATATATATATAAAAACACTGAAAAATGTTTAATAGTGACCACACAGCAGTGATACATTTTATACCAAAAAAGAGTTTTATGATAAAGTTCAGTCTAGCTTCTCAGTTGAGAGTCAGGAACCAGACCCGCACACACAGAGCGCTACATCTATTTATATATTCACTTTGTTACATTCCAAGTGTAAACCTATGACATCTTTACTTACATTAGTTTAACATAGTGTGGGCGGGAAGGCAGCACAGGGGGAATACAGAATACAACAGATATAATTGATAGCAAAGAAGACAAGTGACTACATTCACATTCTGCTGGGCTTCTGAGCTTTGGCAAATGTCAGGAATCTGATTGTGAATTTTTTTTTGCATTTGTGGTGCAGATGGTCGAGGGTAGGTTACAGGAGCAGCAGAAAATAAATTTAGAAAGTAAAAAAAACAACAGCCATCAACAGTTGAAGTAATCCAAATGTTCAACCATAGCCTACTTTATTTCCCTTCAAACAAATAACAAATTAGGTGACATACTGTACATCTGAGGCCATGGACAAATAATGTCTGACTTGTTTCTCAGGTTGTTAGCGTTGTAAACATTAAATCTAGCACAGGGATCAGTCTGCATCAACTATGCATTTACCCACAAGGCTGTTTTCCCTCTGAGCTTTGAACTCGTGCTCTAATTCCCACACATAGCTACTTTAAAAAATCTGTAGAGTTCACACATTAGAGACATGATAAAAAATGTTTTAAACTCAATTGATGTTGACTAATGCTTTTGCTATCCGGGCAATACCAATGCTCCAAAGCTTCACTTGGTAGCCTTCATGAGTACTCTGATGCATTGTTAAAACAAAGTGTATGAGAACTTCTACCCAACAGTGTCCAAGGTTTTCTAATGATAGTGGGAAAAAAATGAAAATTAAATATAAAGCGTCTGAGTGAGGAGTTTGGTCAACATGTGTGCCTTATAAATGGGGGCTTTGTCACCCTGCTTCTCCACTAATTTGTCAGGTTAATATGTCACCTGTCTGTATATATATACAGTGGGCTCCAAACAGTGGACCCCAATATATAAAGATTCTTGAAAAATCATAACCAATCACTGAATTTTAAACAAAAGTTAAAGCACAAGAATCCAGCTATAATGAAAGGCAGAGCATATATATTTTCAATCGAATAATGATGTCCTAGCTCAGGGATGGGGAACATTTTATCTATCAAGGGCCATTTTATTTTAAACATCCTTCGAGGGCCATACTAAATTATTATTTTTCATTAACAAATAGATCACATCAGGGTTCCTGACTAACTTTTTACATTGGTTGCAAGTGCGCGCCAAGTTTTTTTGGAATCCAATAATACACCTATTAAAGCTTTCCTTGACTGATAATGCAGTAGCACAATCATGCAAGCAGGCTACACCCTTTCACAGAGCAATTAACTTAATTCTTAAGGATATTCAGTTTGACATTTCAATTAAAATTAAAAATATTAACCTATCCTAAATACATACTGTAAATCATAAGATAAACCATACATAACCAAAACAATAAATAAAATGGATTCTCTGGCTCTGTTAACAAAAATGGCTTTGAAGAAATAATTGGCACCGGATATACAGTACCAGTCAAAAGTTTGGACACACCTTCTACCCTGTTCTTCCTCAGTAGTGGTGTCTACTTTGCAGCAATTCGACCATGAAGGCCTGATTCACGCAGTCTCCCCTGGACAGCTGATGTTGAGGTGTGTCTGCTACTTGAACTCTATGAAGCATTTATCATGCCTCTAATCTGACGTGCTGTTAATTTGTGGTTTCTGAGGCTGGTAACTCTAATGAACTTATCCTCGGCAGCAGAGGTAATTCTTGGTCTTCCTGTCCTGGGGCACTCCTCATGAGAGCCAGTTTCATCATAGCGTTTGATGTTTATTGCGACTGAACTTGAGGATACATTCAAAGTTCTTTAAGCTTTCCAGATTAACTGACCTTCCTGTATTAAAGTAATGATGGACTATCGTTTCTCTCTACTTAGTTGAGTGGTTCTTGCCATAATATGGATTAGAACTGTAGTCGAATAGGCCTATTTACTGTATAGAGCTGTGCACCAATCCTGCCTCTGCACAACACAACTGATGGTCTCAAATACATTAAGAAAGCAAGAAATTCCACAAATTAACAATTGACAAGGCAAACCTGTTAATTGTAAACGATTCCAGGTGACTAACGCATGAAGCTCAATATAAGAAGGTCAAGAGTGTGCAAAGCTGAAGAATCGAACATATATAAATATAAAACATATTCTGGTTTAACACTTTTTTGTTTACCACATAATTCCATGTGTTCCTTCGTAGTTTTGATGTCTTCAATATTAATTATCAATGTAGAAAGAAAGAAAAATAAAGAAAAACCATTAGTGAGAAGGTGTGTATGTTACCAATTCGGTAAACAGGATGATTATGATTAACATGAGCATAAGTTTAAGTTAGTATTCCATCGTTTCACCTAGGATTGTGTGTGTTTGTGTATGTGTGTGAGTCTACATGTCTCGTGAACTCTGGATCAAATTTGTATCGTCAGGCTCCCCACTCCTTTCCTGGCTGGTTGTTTAAAGCCCCTACAAGGAGTATTGAATTGTTATGAAATGGTATAATTTGAATAATTCTGCCTCTTTATGACCTACATGAGCAAATGAGACAATCAAAGAGAAAATTGTTTTTTTCTATAAACCAGGGGTGTCAAACTCATTTTAGTTATGGGGCCACATGCTGCCCACTTTGAGCTCAAGTGGGCCAGACCAGTAAAATCATAGCATAATGGCTTTGTACCCCCTGTTTTTTTTTCACCGCCGCCGCCAAGCCCCTCCGCCCTGGACGATGTCGCATCGCTCCGGGTGGGGGGGCGTGGCGGCACACACACACACATTTGCCGCTCCTGGTATCTCATGCTGGCCTGATATGATAGTGCCGACCCCTGGCTACGGCGATGGAACGATTTGTTTACTGTTCCACCGTTAAAGAGATGCGGACGTCTAAACATTAGTTCCGCCTCACATTTCCCCCTCCCGGTCTCGCGCCCCACCTGTTATGCCTCTGTGCCCCACCTGTTTGAGAATCACTGGCATAGAGTGAGACTGCGGTTTGACTTTTTTCTATCTTTATTTAAATTTTTTGAAATTTTTTACCTTGCATCCGGCGGGCCGAGCTGGATCCCTGGCGAGCCGTATCCGGCCAGCGGTATGTTTGTCACCCCTGTTATAAACTATTAGACCTAACAAGGGCAGAGGAGGAGTTGTGTGCGTTAACATGAACAACAGCTTGTGCATTGCCGCGATTATTTTTTTCAAACACTGCTGTCCAGACCTAAATCCCCTCATGACAAGGTGCCAAACATTCTTTTTACAAGGGACTTCATAATAACAGTATACATTCACCAACAAGCTTAGTCTCAGGGAGCACTTGAAAGGCTGCATGACGTCATCAAAAACAGCAAACAGCATGATCATAGTAGCAATGGAATTAAATCGTGCAGATCTCAAATTGGTCATATTGGCATAACAATTTTCTCAATGAGACAAAATAACGATAACAATCATACAACAAGAAGATACATTACCTCATCGCCATGCATCCTGCTAACAGCTGTCTGTCTTTTTTTCATTTATTCCAAAACAAATGCATATGGTGGGTGCACTAAGCTGGCGGTTGTGGCTCAGGGGTTATAGAAGTCATCCTCTAACCAGAATGTCTGAACCCCAAATTGCCCTTCTCATAGAGAAACGTGCTGCTCATAGATGCACGGTGTGAATATGTATGTGAATGGGTGAATGTGAAAGCTGTACTGTGAATAGGGATGAGTATTGATAAGATTTTAACGATTCCGATTCCTTATCGATTCCTGCTTATCGATTCCGATTCCTTATCGATTCTCTTATCGATTCTTTTTGGGCAAGGGGGGAAAAAAAGAGCACAAACGGGTTTATTTACATTGATTTTCTTTTATATAATTTTCTATAATGATGCACACCATATACAGTATGTATACATAAACATTTACATTTTTTAAATAACCAAAAACATTCACGTATTCCTCTTGAACTAAAGATAAACCTGACATTCTTCTGTAGAAATTACGATAAAATAAAACTTATATAACTTAAATAAAACTTACTCTGTTTAATTTAAACTAATTTAAGCTTCTGACCAAGATCGACTACCAGCCTCTGAACCTGCCTGACTCTGAAAGTCATCATCTGCTAAATTAAATGGATGGAAATGGAGATTATTTACATAGTGAAAGCTGGTTTACACAATGAAACAAATGGCACTAACACAATAGACAGGGTCTGGAGCAGGGACGTGTGGCGACGCCGCAGTAGCCGCCGAGCTACTCCGGGTTGCCGCCGAGCGACGCTATCGCGTCGCTACTGCCCATCACTGATAATGGGAGACCAATGCCGGAGCTCGATCGACTACGCACAATAAAGGCAAATTGCTTCACACAAGTTTGAGGAGCTTACCTTGGATAGAAAGAGATGCAGCGCTATTGTTAGCTGCGCTGCTGCAAGCATCAAACACATGACACACCTCCTGTAACTTCATTCCATGCGTGTTCAAATGCTTCATCATATTGGTGGTATTTCCTCCCTTCGACGAAATAGCCCTTTTGCACGCGTTGCAAGTGGCGTTGCTGTCATTTTGTCGTGTGAAATACAACCAGACTTTAGATCGCTTCTGCCTGGTTGACATGTTTGCTGCCGTCTGAATGAAAAAGTTCGCGCATGCGCAACGGCACAGGGAACCGTTAGCAGAATCGTTAAAGAATTTCGCTAACGATTCCAAGGAATTGGTTCACTGGGAACCGGTTCTAAACAAGAACCGGTTCTCGATTCCCATCCCTAACTGTGAAGCACTGTCAGTGGGCATCACAATGGCGCTATAAAAATAAAGACCATTTACCGAAATGAAAATTTCCATGTAACAGCTTTAAATTACATACCTGATTAAGGAGCCTTTGTTTTTTTGTTGTTGATAAAATCTCCCTAACCTAGGTTACAGTGTCAGTTTCAGTCAGTCCATCTTACCCATCTTGTCACTGGTGCTCTCAGTCTGTGTCTGTTAGTACTTTAGAGTGCAGATGCTGTTGCATGCGTTCCTCAGGTTGCAACAGCAGACTATCTCTTTAAAAGTTTTCCTCATCTCCTGACTTCTGAAGGCATAAATGAGTGGGTCAATCACAGAATTGCACATGATAAGGATGAGGTACATGTTGAAGTGGGACATGAAGCACACACAGTAGAGGTTGCGCGGACAGGAGATCATTAGGATAAGGTGGAGAAAGAAGGGTGCCCAGCAGACAATGAAGATCCCCAACAGTATGGTCAGTGTGATGGCCCCCTTCATGCTGGCTCGCTGGTGGATGGAGTTGTAGCCAGGCAGTGCGGCGATGCGCTTCACGTGCGAGCGGGCCAGCATAAACATGTGGCTGTAGAGGGAGGCCATGATGAGTAGCATTGCGAAGAACATGGAGACCAGGCAGACGATGACGGGGGTGGAGTCTGAGTAGATAATGAAGATGATACCACAGCCCGTGCAGAAGGTCCATATTCCCGCGATGATGCAGCCAGCTCTCTTCACTGTCATTATGTTGTGGTACCTCAGTGCATAGAAGATAGTGATGTACCTGCAGATATTAACATTGATATTGATAATATTGATTTCTGATGTGACCTTTAATTTACTAGCATCCTTAACAAGCCACTGAAGAATTACAGAAACTAATTGACATAGATGAATTGAAATTTGACATGTCTAGAGAACTGAAATGATAATCCTGTGGACAATAACTGTCTTTATTATTTTTAATTATTGTTTTTGGGCACCTTTTTGCACAAATATCTCAAATTCTATAACACCTGTCAGATATAGAAAGCAGAAACCTTCTCTGTCATGGTTAAATTAAGAAGTGAGTCTTTCAATAGAAATTGCATGAAGGCTAAGCGAAAATGGAAGAACAACAAAGACAGTGTTTCACTTGCCTCTCTAAAAAACCTGATGCCTATCAGTGTACTTTACAAGAGGCAAGGATGAATCTTTTCTCAAGCCAAATAGGGTTATAATCCCAGAAATATTTTAAAAACTGTAAATTCATCCACCTTTCAAACAGACTGCATTGCCACTTCATTTTTAAAATCTGTATTTCTGATGGATGCCAATTGTTTTTACCCAACATGTTTCTTTTATAAAAAGCAATCAAATCAAATCCCAATCTGGCTTCCGTTCTCTACATAGCACAGAACACTGCTCTAGTTAATGACACTAATGACTTATTGCTTGCAGCACACACAGGCTTTCTTAATTTTAATTATTTTATCCTCAATGACTTCAGCTCTGCCTTTGATACAGTAGATGATATACAGCTGTATATCCCCCTACAGCCTGGCTAAACTGGTGCGTCTTGCATTGTGTCCTGCCTTGCTGACGTGAGAAATTGGATGACTCAAAACTTTTGGCAGTTAAATTACTCCAAATCGGATATTCATCATAATTACCCTTTCTGGCAGTATCTCCTGAGTGACTTATCTATATGATTCTGGTTTGTTGTTTGATACTCATGTGACCAAAGTGGTGCAGTCCTGCTTTTTCCAACTGAGACAATGAAAGAAGATCAGGTCTTTCCTGTCCTCTACAGACAAGCAAATGTCATGCACGCCAATATTTCTTCCAGTCTTGACTATTGCAATGCAGTTTATTCTGGTATTTCTAAGCAAAACATTGAAAGAGGCTGTTGCTAAACTATTGGGCACTAAGAGAAGCGGTTACATTACGCCAACGCTTACACTGAATGCTTCCTGAGATCCTCCAACAGGGCCCTGCTAACAGTTTCCAAAATCTCCACTGGGCACTAAAGGCCTTTGCTCAGGCTGGTAACCTAAAATCCTCTTTTTAATATCTTCTTAAGACTCACTTTTATTGTATGGCTGAATGTTAACAGTTGGTGTTTGTCTTTCATTTTAGATTATCTTATCTTCCTTTTTATGCTAAAATAAAAAAAAAATGATTCTTGAAATTCTGCTATATTGTAAATAATAATATATAAGTAAAAGTTATTATCATTATAATAAGCTGTAGTCACTGCAGATAAAATGTTTAGTAGATGTTCAATAACATTAAATCTACATTTCGGACAGGAAACCAAAACAAGGGTAGCTACTCTTCCAAAATAGACATATAGATACATGATTGGCACAGCTGATTATTCAGATGGAGCTGGCCAAAGGGGTGCAATGATAACCCGGCATACATGCAACCAATTACCAGGATTTCCTCTGCCTCTCCACATTCTGAGAGAGATGTGCTTATCTTCAGGAGATATCACAGACAATTAAACCTACTTTCCACTCTATACTGAAAACCAATCCATTTTATTGAACATCTGAAACAAACAGAGAATACAGTTCAACCTTACTGTGACTTGTTAAATATTGTTTTCCAATGGATTTCAATCTGATAAAACCTCTACACTGTT
This sequence comes from Pleuronectes platessa, assembly GCF_947347685.1. Lineage (NCBI taxonomy): Eukaryota > Metazoa > Chordata > Actinopteri > Pleuronectiformes > Pleuronectidae > Pleuronectes > Pleuronectes platessa. The sequence goes on along the minus strand of NC_070635.1, from coordinate 27,418,978 downwards.
CAAAGACAAAGAAAGTTTCATTTAGAATCTTGAGGTCGGAGATATTCATCTTACTTGCATTATATATTTACCATTTGTGCTTTGAGTGTTCTTCAAGACTAGAAAAAGCACTTTAGAAAAATAAACCATTTACCATTTCCATCAATGATTCCCTACAACCTATACTTTCCTGAATTCACCATCTTCTTTACATTTGACTTCACTTTTTACTCTTCCTTCAAATATCTCTCATATAAAGTTTATCCTTCAAATAACCCTCTCAAATACGTTTTTTTGCTTTGTTTTTCAGATAGACAAATTAACAGCCTGCTGATCTGAAGAATTTTGCATCAAGTTTTTGTATTGTTTATCTTTTATTTTATTTTTTATTGTCGAATCACCAACGCCAGTTTTTTCTACAGTTTGTATTGAGAAGTCAAGCATAAAAATGAATTAATCATCCCTGGTCAAGAAGCCAACCTGTTACTAATATGCGGACTGCAAGCCTGCACCAAATCTCTTTAAGAGTCGAGAGAGGCGCAGGCGAGCCCTCACTCACATCAAGTTGAGACCCCCAGCAAAACTCCCTGCTGAACAACTGAGGTCATCTCAAAAACACACCATCTAGACCCGATGTGATGTTACCAGCCACTGAACCATGGCCTGAGTTCCAGCCAAGAAGGTCACAGCAGCACTCATTCAACTAGGCTCCGTCCAATCATCTGATTCTGCACTAATGATTGGGTTGATGTTGTTACCCAAGGATAATCTCTAAATTTACTTTCATAGTTGCCGGTAACGTTATCACACTTTAACGTATTGTTTTTCACCGTCATCCAAATTATCACCTTTCTATTCTATTGATACAGATACATTTAGCATATTTCTTGTTTTGTTATCCTTGTTAAAATTCCATTCCCAGTAGATATTAGTAAGTCAATGTCATACTTTCGTATCTGCTTGTTGCAGTGTCATTTTAACATTGAGAACGGATATCCAGTGAATCGTGAATTTATGACTGATCATTAAATTAATATCATCATAACATTTTATTTGTAAAGCCCATATTAGGGTTGTAAAAAAAAATCAATACTCACATATTAATCAATTGACACAAAGGCCCAATCCCATTTCACCCCTTAGCCCTTCCTCCTCATTTTGTACGTTAATGTGTAGGGGTAGTCTTTCCCAAGGCGTATGGCTTCATACCCCTCCAAACAGAGATTTTTCAGACCCGGACGGAGGGGTATCCAGAATGCCTTGTGAATCACCGGCAAGCTGGGAGAAAGACCCGCAAGGATTTTAAAACTACGATATTGTTTGTGATATCTTTGTTTAAAATCATTTGAATGTATAATTACTTTTTTCACAATAACCCCCAAAAAATAGCCTTCAAGCGCTATAGCATTACCAAGATTAGTATGCAAGTGATCTTTTTTTTGCATGATAATCCCGAATTTTACATAATGTCATGTCGCATTGCCCCTCTTTGAAGACACACGATGCACTTGATTGAACCCGTGTATGGCAGTGATGTTACTGAATTACCTATCAAATTACAAAGCAACGTAGCAGGGTTGCCTACAGACCACTGCTAGCAGCCTGAAGCAGTGTGCTTTTGATTCATACATGCATGATGCAGAGCATCCAAACTTTTCAATTTGCAATGTTATTGATTCACCTGCATTAGCACAGATGATATTTGAATATTAAAGGTTTGTCACTTTAATAACTGCAAACAATAGCATTGGTTTATTTAAGATCTCAACAATGTTATTACAATGACATCCCTGTCAAAACTGTCTTTTCTGTTAACATCAACGACTTCTGATGACATGTCTGGTTTTTGTGACGACTACTAATCATGTTACGGCTTCCTGAAAGGCTGTCCCAATACATAAGGGAAGATTTACGGGGTAGGGTTAGGGTCAAGGGGTGAAATGGGATTAGGCAAAAACTTCACACAGCACTGCTGCAGACATGCAAGCACACAGCCCGTCCCCTCACTTGCAGCTGAACACAATAACGTAAGTTGACGTTCAAGACACTGAGCTGTTGTCACCACAATAAAACGTAACATGGCAAGTGGTGCTGCTGGAGGACCTTGTTGACTAGTTTTAGTTGAAAATGAAAAATGCCATTTTAAAGCATTTTGCCTACAAGGCAAACGACCAGGGAAAGGCTAATAATGTTGATAAGCAAACAATGCGACAAAGTGGTGGCGACCAAGTACAACAAATTTGGTGAAGCCTCATAAAGACCGACTAATTATGAATTTTGAGAAGTCAAGCTCCCAATTCCAAAACATTAAACTGGCTGATGGCACACGTTAACGCAGGGGTGTCCAAACTGCCATTTTTAATTGGCCCGTATCAAAGTATAAATATACAATCAACTATGGCCCACTGTATTGCACTTCTTAGTTTAAACACTAGGTGGTTCCAAACTTTTGACACCCCTGTGTTAACGTTAGCTGTTTAACTATTATCAATTAGCCGATCACCACAATAGCAGTTGTTTAAGTTATCATTAAGCTAGCGGATAGCAGCTATGGCTAATAATAAAACAACTATAGTTAATGTGGAAGCTAGGCCTCAAACGTTATCAGTCCTGACCGTCTGTAACATTAATAGACATTGTTAATTTAACCGGATAACCCAATTGTTTGTGTCTTAAAAGTGTCATGATTCTCTTAAAGTCCCAGATTGAAGCTGAGAAGAGACGACCAGCAACTGGAGAAAAAAAGTGATGTTGATGATATTGTCTTCATTGTTCAAAACTTTAGTAGAAAAATTTGATTTTTTTTGTAATTTTCCCCGTCATATCGAAAACTAGTATTTTCCTGGGTCTTGGTATCCAGTTTGCAATCGTGAGAACCCAAGCCTATATTAATTATTCCCAATTTGGCTCATTTGGCTTAACAAGGTGCAACATCCCCTGTTCTTTACCTCTTAACAAATTATTTAAATTGGATCTGATAGGAGCTGGTGCCCCTTTTCACAGCAAGTGCAAATTTATCAAGGTGCTACAACAGGTTTTAAGGGATACTACAATAATTAGGCCCGAGCTACCAACTGCGAGGACCATATATGGATTGCTCCGAATCTGCTTCTTCTTCTGCAAAATACATTTTTGGGGGCCTAAATGTACTTAAAAAGTACTCAGGAAGGTATGTGGCTCAGTTGCGCTCACATGTATATCATGCGGAGACACAGAAAAGATTATCTTGCCACTCTTCGCCAAACCTTACAGAAAGTTAGTCATTTTTGATTGAATGTTCAAATTTGGCATGATTTTGGGCGATTTTACATGTACAACAAACGTCCTTCCCTGAACAGATACATATGATTATATTTAATAATAGTCAAAGCACCCTCTAGCTGTAAAAGGAATTGTCATGTTTTACATTTTGGTGTCCTGTGACTAGCCCGTTTACCTGATACATGTGAAACTTGGTCGGAAGAGATTAACGAGTTCATCTACAGAGACCTTGTTACTACTTTTACTTCCTCTAGAATAAGTTTGATTGTCTTTTGGTGCTCCGCCAGGGCAGTGACCGACTCCGGCGGGGCTGAGCACATTCCCAATCCATTTATTCACTGTAAACAATTATCCAGGTGCTCATGTAGCACCTCTGTTCAGTTCAGTCTTTATTATTCTGTCTGAAATTTGGCAGCATGTATAATTTAAAATTTTTACTTTTTATTTTGTACTTAAGAACATTTCCGAGCCTGTACTTAGATACCTTTTCTTGAGTAAAGGACTTGTATCTGATCTTCTACAATTTTTTACTTTTGACACATCTTGACCTTCAATAGATTTAACTTAATCTGTTCAACCATCTATGTTATCTGTAGGGGAGAGCGGGGTAATGTGGGACATCGGGTAATGTGAGACACCCCCTGTATCTAGGCAACGGAACACATTTGTGGTCATTTGACCATTATGTTTTCAAGCCCCTCCCATTCCCCCCTTGCCATGAAGGAGAAGTTGGTGCTGGTGCTGTGGAAAGTGTGTTTTTTGGGCTTAAACCGGAAATGGGCAAAACCTTACCAAAAGTTGTTTTTTTAAGCCTAACATGGATATGGGTTGAACAGAAGTTGCTATATTTACTACTACAATTATTTACAGAACAGCAGAATTGAGCTTCAGGTCAATGTTTTTTTTCACAAGATTAAGATAACTATTCACAACAAGTTTTTTATAAACTTCATTGAATAAACTTCAGTGAATCAATGAACACATCACATGCAGTATTAAGAAGTATTAAGTAAAATACAGGTTTTCATACTCAACTCAACGAGTTTTCATACTTTTTACTTTAAAAAAAAAACATTTAAACAGGGAGATGTTTGTGTGTGACTGATCACAGGGAATTTTTACTACCTGTTAAAGTAAAACAACAATATTGTGTTGTGTGGCGCTGCTTGCCTAGCAGCAGTGCACTTTTTATAGGCTCTTTGTAGAGGAGGACCTCTGTGTGTGGCTGGCCTATAATGGAATGATGTGGACACAGCTATCCAATGGGGATTTTCATTCATCACGAGTACACATTTTGCTTAGATGGTACACGTGCACAGCTGAGGAAAAAAAATGTTTGCTCCGCCTTGCTATTATTATTTGGTGTCAGCCGACAATAGTGCTCATCAATAAGGACAATTGGACCTTAAAGGTCCACCATGATAGATCTTTCCCAATTTACATGAATTGAAAAAATTTTATGTGACACCTCCTTTTTGTTTTTATATCCTAGATACACATTTCTGATTTAAATTAGCAGGATTGGTCAAAAATCGTGGCTGTTATTGGCCAGAATTGATCAACAAATTGTCCAATAGATATGTTTAAATAATAAGTTTTGCCCATAGATGCAAATGGTATCTATGGGCCATAGATATCATAATTTGGTACCAATGCTCAGTGGCAATCTAAAGTGCCGGATAGATTGGCAAAGGGGGCGTGGCCCATTCAATATTTGCCTATTTTACGGGATTTCTTCAAAATATTTTGGGTTAGAAACAGGAAAATTGGCACATTCATTGGGAATGATGTAAGAGTAATGCCCAAAAAATATGACCCCAAAGGGTCTATTGCCAATGGTGGCGCTATTACATTTGACAGGCCACCTCCCTCACAGAGTGAGTATGATAAACTTAAGATTTTGCATACATTCCTAATCAAAATAAGATAAGATGCATTTATTTGTCCCAAACACATGCAGGTAGGGAAATTTAACCTCTGCTTTTGACCCATCTGGTGCAGGACACACAGAGCAGTGAGCGACCATGTACGGCGCCCGGGGAGCAGATGTTGGGGGAGTAAGGTGCCTTGCTCAGGGGCACTAGACAGGGTAGGGAGAATCCTCTTGGATTTTTGGACAGATCAATCCAGGTTCGTCTTTTTGTTGTTTCTCCGTGGAGTCGAACCGGAGACGAACCAGAGACCTTTTCTGCCCATTGTCGAAGTTTCTGCCACTAGTCCACCACCTCTCCAAAAAGAGGCTACAGAAAAGCCTTTTTAACCATAACTGTCTACTGTGATGGATTTTTTATAATTTGCATAAATAAAAAGCAGAAATGAATCAATTCCAAAACCAGTATAAAGCATTGTGAGATTGAAATACACATATCTATTGTAATTGAGCAGGATTGGTCAGAAAAATAGCTTTTAGTCAAAACCTTTTGCCAAGGGCGGGGCTTAGCGGGAAATTGGCCATAACTCTTTAAATATATGTCCAATCATCATGAAACTAATTAAATATGTTTATATTGTATTGGAAAATAGAAGTGATAAGCATTTTGAGCAACAAAAATACCCAATACATGTACAGCAGAAACTGAAATCTAAAGTGCAACATTGATCAGAGGGTGGCTGGAGGACCCGAATGGTATATTTTTGCTAAAAGAACAAATACTGCACGCTGCTATCTGTTTAAATGTATTTGTCAGTCTGTGATAAATCGTGTTTTGTTCTGATAATTTGTTGTAAAATGTGCATTAAGGCTTAATTCCAATAGGATTACCTGAGAGAATGTGAAATTGATGTAACAGGTGCACTTTTGAACACACAAAACAACTCTTGCAAGTTTCCAGTGTTGTTACAAAGTGGTGTTTTGACTTTACAAGAGGGAGCAGAACAAGGGAGCAGAACACACACATCTGACAAGAGTTTCATTTTGTCCTGCCATCAAATCTAATTAGAAGTATAGTAAATTAGCTGCAAATGTCAACAGCATTCCCACGGGTGCCCCTAAATAGTTTTTCCACATTCACACACTTTTAATATGCATTGTCCTCCGCAAACCACAGAAAACAATTCTTACAATTGTTTTCAGAAGCTGAGTACTACTTCTCATGAAATGAATTCTAGTGTTACAATTCAATCTTAAATGTACATGGTTTAAAGAAATCATCAAGTAATTATACATTTATTTAACTCATTTAAAGATGAATCTGACGGACTTCCGGTTTGACGAGCCAGGCGATGGCAGCTTAGAGAACGTGCTCCCGACAATTGAAGTCAAAGTAACCCACTTCAACCCGGATATTGAAAAAAAAATAGTTTATAATTTGATTTAAGTTAGTGGGTCTTGAGAATGCCTAAAGGGAAAAATAAAAAGTCAATGCAGGCGGAGATACTCGACGGCGACGGAGCTAGCCAAACTTCCTCGCCTAGCAGCGTAATGGAGGACGATGATGGCACGCATACACGCCTCGAAGTGGATCGAAGAGAGACCGGAGATCTTGGCCTCATACTCAAAGAGCTGAGAGAGTTTAGAAAAGACAACAATCAGCAGCTGAAAGAAATTCGGGAAGAAATTAACAAAACCAATACTAGGATCGAAGAAGCGGAGAGAAGGATTGATGCGACTGAAACACGGTTACAAGTGGCGGAGGATACCGTGCAGGAGCTGCTACACCTTCAGATACACCTGGACGCTAAGCTGACTGATTTAGAGAGCCGCTCCAGAAGAGAAAACATCAGAATCCACGGCGTTAAAGAGGGAGCGGAGGAAAATTCCCCTTCGATGGCGGTGTATGTGGAGCGCTTGCTGCGGGAGGGACTGGAGCTGCCGGCTGAACTTGAACTACGAGTGGAAAGAGCTCACCGCTCCTTGATGCCGAAGCCGCCCGGGGAAGCCCCGCCGAGGTCCATCGTTGTAAAGATGGCGAGCTACAGGATGAAAGATGAGCTGCTGAGAACGGCCTGGCAAAAGCGAGGATTTCAACACCTCGGAAAAAGAGTCAATCTGGATCACGACTACGCGCCTGATGTATTGAAAAAGCGAAGGGAATATGCCGAAGCGAAAGCGGTACTGAAGGAGAAGAAAATCCGATTCCAGACGCCGTTTCCCGCCAGGTTCAGGGTCTTCTACCAGGAGGGAGTTGTGATGTACGGCTCGGCGGAGGAGGCGACGGAGGATATGGCGAAGAGGGGGCTCCCGGTGTCGGCAATTAAACACCCGAACTCGCTTTTGGAGCGGATCCAGCGGTTCACGTGGCGCACCGTTAAGAGACCAGGGAATCGGGACAGAGCTGGCAAGGCTTTGGACTTTAGGGAAAAACTACAGGCTTTTAGACGCCAGGACTCGGGTGACTAAGTTAACTGAAAACTGCGAGTCTACTCAGAATATATCGGGTGAGTCTGGTGAATCGATATTCTCTTTCTTCTTTTTCTCCGAGGACTCCCAGCAGAGGGAGGAATTAGGACTGTTAACACGTCCTGCTTATTAAAGAAGCATTGTACGGGCTAAACAACTACGATTATAACGTAAACGTCGGGGGGATTTTTCTTTATGTTGCCGGAACAGAGACACCATGCATGAAGGCCCTCTCCCACCTGATAGGGGGGAGGCTTTACCTCAGAGCCCTCATACCATCAGGGCTTCATCAGGGTCAATATTAAGACCCCACAGTTGGAAGTCTTATTTTCTGTCTTTATTGTGTTATGTGTGTTGTGGCAGTTTTTGCTGCCGTTTGTTGCTGCTGTTCTTTGCAGCCTGTGGGGTATAACCTGTGATTCTTTTTGTCACATATGGACACTTATGGTGGTGTGCTTTGGGTTTATTTCATTTATCTTTTTTACCCTTATTGTACATTGAATGCAATCAGTTAAAATAGCAACTTATAATGTGAATGGCCTTGTCAATCCCATTAAGAGGAGTAAGATTTTAACTAAACTAAAAAGAGAGAGAGTTGAGGTGGCGTTTTTACAGGAAACACATCTTTCAGATACAGAACATGCTAAATTAAAACGCTTGGGCTTCAAGCATCAGTACTCATCATCATATAAGGCTGGGCATAGAAGGGGGGTGGCGATATTGATTTCCAACAATACTAGTTTCGAACCCATTTTTGAGAAAAAGGATACAGAGGGAAGATTTATTTTCGTGAGGGGAAATTTGGGGGGCTCATTGGTCACTCTATTAAACATTTACGCTCCTCCTAACTCTGACTGGAAGTTTTTTAAACTGATATTTGATTTGATAACAGCGGAGACCCATGGGGTTCTAATCTGCGGGGGGGATCTCAACATTAGACTAAATCCCAAACTGGACTCCTCGAATACACATACAGCCCAGCCCAAATTGATAAACAAAAAACTCAATATGGCTATGAAAGAAATCGGGTTAATTGATATCTGGAGAGAATTGAATCCTTCAAAGAGAGACTACACTTTTTTTTCAAATCCACACTTGGCGTATTCAAGGATTGATTATTTTCTTACTTTTGCTAGGGATCTATACAGGGTTGGTGGCTGCGACGTGGGGAGCATGGACCTTTCAGACCATAGCCCCATTTATTTAAAATTTAATCTTGAACAGTATCGGAGGGACACCTTATGGAGATTGAACACTTGTGTACTGAATCAGATGAAGGAACAAATCAAGAAGGATATTGCTGAATACTTGGAACAGAACGATAATGGAGAAGTTTCCCCTCCAATATTATGGGATGCATGTAAAGCTGTGCTTCGGGGAAAAATAATTGGCTACAGCGCTCACATAAAGAGAGTAAGGCAGAAAGAGTTAGTTCAGTTGGAGGCGGAATTAAAACAATTAGAACAAAATCATAAAGATACAAATGATCAGAAAATTAGAGAGCTACTTAGGAAGAAAAAGAACGAAATAGATGAGATCTATACAAAAAATATACAAAAAAAGTTAATTTTTACAAAACAGAAATATTATGAAGGGGGCGGAAAAGCCAGTAAATTATTAGCTTATAGGCTGAAAAAACAACAAGCAGAGAATTCAATTCATAAAATAAAAAATCCTATCACTAATTCTATGCATTACAAATTAAAAGAAATACAAGATTGTTTTGAAAAATATTATAAAAAACTATACTCCCAACCTCAAATTGATGGAGAGAAGATGGAAGATTTCTTTCAGAAGATTAATCTGCCTAAATTGAATGGTGAACAAAGTAGGAACCTTGCAGCTAAAATAACAGAGAAAGAAATTTGTTCAGCCATATCACACCTTAAACCAAATAAGGCTCCAGGTCCGGACGGGTTCCCTTCCGAATGGTACAGAGCCATGGAGGGTTCTTTGCTCCCTGTGTTGCAGTCCACCTTTAACTGGGTTCTTAAAGAGAACAGTATACCCCCCTCTTGGAGGGAGGCAGTTATATCCCTGATTCCGAAGGAGGGGAAAGATAAGTCTGAATGTGGTAATTATAGACCAGTAAGGGTGTTAAACCAGGATTATAAAATTTTTACCCACATACTAACCAAACGAATAGAGGGATTATTACCACAAATTATTAGCCTTGACCAGACAGGTTTTATTCGTGAAAGACAAACTCAAGATAGTATCAGAAGGACACTACATGTAATTAACCGTATAACAGAATATAATTTAGAAGCAGTATTAGTGGGGCTAGATGCAGAAAAAGCTTTTGATTGTGTAAATTGGTCTTTTTTGTATAGAGTTCTGGACAAATTTGGATTTCATAGCACCTTTATTAAAACAATACAAGCTCTCTATGATGGCCCAAGGGCGAGAATTAAAATAAATGGGGCTGTCTCTAGCCCCTTTTCATTAGAACGAGGAACAAGACAGGGCTGCCCAATTAGCCCCCTCCTGTTTGCAATCTTTATCGAGCCCCTGAGCCAGTGGATCAGTCAGGACGACAATATTAAAGGAATCGATATGAATGGGGGAGAACAAATTATTTCGTTATACGCTGATGATGTATTGGTGTATTTAACCAGCCCTGAGCAATCTTTAGCACGGTTATTTGAACTCTTGGAACAATATGGATCCTTCTCTGGATATAAGCTGAATGTTCCAAAAACACAAATTCTCTGTTTCAAATACAACCCCTCTGTAAATGTGAAAAATAAGTACAATTTGAAATGGGATTCGGTTTCAATTAGATACTTGGGGGTAAACATTCCAATAGATTTGACAAAATTGTTCTCACTTAACTACCTCCCCCTGAACAAAAAGATTAGGGAAGACATAAGAAGATGGGACCTTATACCCTTTCTTAATTTCGGACCACGCGTGGAATCAGTCAAAATGGTTATTTTGCCGAGATTGCTCTATCTCTTTCAGTCCCTTCCACTGGATATATCGGACCAACAATTTCAGGAGTGGGACAAGCATATTTCGAGGTTCATTTGGCAGGGACGAAGGCCAAGAATTAGATACCAGACTTTACAATTGGCAAAAAACAAGGGCGGGGTTGCTCTCCCATGCTTAAAAGATTACTATACTGCTGCGGCCATTAATATGTTGGTGCAACCCGGAATACTGCGCTAGGTGGAAGGAGATTGAAAGTGCTATATCGGATGAATTTCCAATCCAGGCTGCAATTGGGGATAAGCGCTTATTGAATAATTTAAAGGAATTGGGAAACCCATGGATATGTTTGTCACTAAAGATGTGGAACAAGGTAATAGCGCAAAATAACCTGAAGGATGCGGTTAAGGTCTTGAGATGGTGCGCATTTGATCCAGATTTTTTGCCTAAAAATTGGGACGCAAGATTTAAGAGATGGGGGTCGCAAGGTTTAACAGCGTACTGCACATTTTTGCATAAGGGGACCATGAATAGTTTTCAAAATCTGAAGGGGCAGTTTGGCTTGGATAAGGACGATTTTTACAGATTCCTTCAGGTCCGGCATTATATTGACCAGATACAGAAGGGGTGTACACAAGTAGGCTGGGATAATATTCTGTTGAAAGTGTTTATAGACGCTTATTCCACTGGCTCTAACCAAAAACTTATCTCAAGATTTTACAAGGGGTTACAACAAACAAAATGTAGTTCACTGTATGTAAAACAAAAATGGGAACATGAAGGAAACCTCGTTCTAAAGGACGAAGATTGGGAGAACCTATGTGAGATACAGTGGAAAACTTCCAGCTCAACTGTATGGCGAGAGTTTTGCTGGAAAAACCTTATAAGGTTCTTCATCACTCCAGCTCAAAAGAGGCACTACACAAATTCTTCGGCATGCTTGCGACAGTGTGGGTGCCTCGTATAATCATTTCCACATATTTTGGTCCTGTGCATCATTGATTCCATTTTGGCGGGAGGTTTATAAAGTTATGCAAAGCATTTTTCAGACAGACGTTCAATTTAAATTTGAGTCTTTATATTTGGGTGCCTTAACATCAGAAAATGTTTCTTCAAATGTCAAATATTTATTTCGGATCCTAAGTGCTGCTAGTAGAAAAGCTATTACTAGAAGGTGGTTAAAACCAGGAAAACCTACTGTGGAGGAATGGATTGACATTATCTATGATATTTTTAAGATGGAAAGGATTACTTTTGCTTTGAGACTGCAACAGGGAACTTTTTTGAAAAGATGGGAAAGATGGATAACTTATATCACACCAATACGACCATCATTTGTCTAAAGTAGAGTGTTGTATCCTTTTTGTTTTTTATTATTTTCCCTCGGTAGAGGGCTTTTTGAGTCACTGAGGTTTACCCCAACTTGTTTGTTTATTTAGTTCTTGTTCTTATTTTACTATAAAAAAAAAAAAAAAATAAAAATAAAAATGCTTATGTGGATATAATACAGTATGTATGAGGTCCTATTGGGTTCCTGTTCACTTTTATGCTGTTTACTGAACCTGTGATACTTATATGTGGACTTTTTACATCTTTGGACGGTTTAGTGAGAAGTATATATGTATTGTTTCTGACTGTAATGTTTGGACCTGGAAAATCTTAATAAAAAAAAAAAAAAATAAAAAAAAGATGAATCTGACATTTTTTTCATCCTCAGCTGAAAGCCTGTCCACTGATTACAAGGGCAGATTTGATCAGGGAGCATTTTGCCACATGATTCAAATATTGGATTTTACAGAAATAGCAGCAATTGTGCATCTGTGTTCCTGGTGATTAGTGTAAAATGTCAGGATACTCTCCAAAAAGATATCTTTGTTCTAAGCAATTATTATTCAACGGGAGAACTAAAGATCCAGTTTATTATGAGCACCAGTATGCACAGTTGTTAGCTAATTACATTGCACAACCTCTATTATTAGACAAGCTCATTTAAGTCATTTTTTTCAAATTCTTTACACATTGACTGAATTAAAAGAACAACCTTGTGCCATGTTTCAGGACAAAGTAGAGCAATTCAGTTTTATATTCCCCACAAAAGCCTTGGAGAGGATCTCTTGCAGAAATAATAAGAAAAAAGTAATAGTGTGTATGCATGAACTGAGGTGACCTGGATTTTATAACAATACTAACACCAATAATGATTAAATAACTAAATCTATCTATACATTAGAGTTTAAGTGCTTTCCAATTGTATTCTATAATGTTTTATATGTTCTCTCCCTCCCTCCCTGATTACCTGTCCACAGCGATGGCCAGTAAGCTGCACATCGATGCAACAACAGAGATGCAGATCATGGAGTCAAACACATTGTCCATCTGCCGGATGAAGTGGTCTTCCACCACCAGCTGTCTGTTGTTCAGAAGGTAAATGATGACGGTCTCCCAGGCATTGGACACACTCACCAGCATGTCTGCTACTGCCAAACTGCAACAACCACACAGGGTTACATCAAACTTTGATCACATTAGAATTGGACTAACATTAAGTCGCTTTTATCTTCAACACAAATATAAACTGACTCACCTCATTGCAATAAAAGAGTATTATGTATCCATTACTACAGAGATATACATGTATGTCATTACAGTGAAAACTGAGGCTCCATTGAAGCACATCATAAATTAACATAATATAACATTATATAAAATTACATAATTATCATGTTATAATATAGTTGAACAAACCTTGCCTATGATTATATACTGTTTGAGATACATTTCATTGATTCAAATTCAAACACAATTTTTTTTTATATAATCTTACACAAGGGGGAGCAACAGAATAATAAGGAGGAAATTAATTACGTAAAGTGAAGAGACTGTGAAACACACATAATTGCATCTCCCTTCTAAAAAATAAAAAATGTCCTACGGATTTCTGCCCCATAGAGGGCAACTTAATGTGAATTTAAAGTTGACTTAATAACTAAAACTGCAGTTTACATGTTGGCCAACATGTAAACATTGATAACTCAAATCTATCATCACTGGTTTTGGTGCCGATATTTGATGTGCCATGTTGAACTCACCTGCAGACAAAGAAGTACATGGGTGAGTGGAGGTTCTTGTTCTTTACTATGGCTGTGATAACAAGGATATTCTCTAGTAGGGAGATAATCCCCAGGATTAAAAAGACCTGAGGAAGAAAAGACACAATGCAACAATGAGAATAATAAACATTAACAGATTGTGTAGCAGAAGTGTAGCAGTAGTGGTTTTCAACCTGAGAGCTGGGGTCCCCATCAGGGTCACAAGAAAAGAAAAGAAAAGAAAAAATGTAGGGGAGAAAAAGAATAAAAACATGCTACTGTGGAGAGTATTATTTTTTAATTCATCCTGAGATGTACTGGAGTGTTTTACCTTATACCTGAACTAATTTAAATTATTCAAATCAATCTGAGAAGGGAAATGCTGCTCTTTTGTTACACTGCTTCCAGCTAACAGACACATTGAACATGCAAGGTGGGATCACAGGCAATAATTGCTCAGCTATAATGGTTTACAAGTAAAAAACAAACAAAAAACAGATGATGCGAGTACTAAAGTAATAGCTGCAGCAGAAAAGCAAAAGTAATAGTAACAGTTAAAGTGCCAGTGTGTACGATATGGGTGAAAGGGATCTACTTGCAAAAATTGAATATAAAATCATCCCAGTTATGTTTTCACTAGTGTGTAATCATCTAAAGTGTATGAACTGTTGTCTCCCTGACCCTAGAATTATATTTAAACACTTCAAATGCACATCGGGAGCGGATCCTCTCTGCGGATGTGACGACAAGTGTTTTACAGTCATCCAAATTGGGCAAACTAAAAAAAAATTGAGTTTTTATGACAACTGAAGGCTACCATAGGTTTTCTATCATGTTTGACAATGGAGGCGGTATTCTTCCGCAATATACAACTTCACCACTAGATGAAGTTACATGTCACAAAATTTCACACACTGAACCTTTAATTGACTGAGGCATTTAATATAATGCAGTGGTTCTCAACTGGTCTGGCTTCGGGACCCACCATCACCCCTTGATGGCAAGCCGCGACCCAAATCGAGGAAAATGTTCAACTTCTCAAATTTATTGAATGAAAAGATGGTGCAGTTTGAACCTGATATAGTACAGAATATCACAGTATGCCAACACAAAAAAAAACAATTGTAATGATAAACCAAAACGATCAGCAGGTGGTGATGCTAGACAGGGAAATATTCCATTTTACACTCAATTAGTTGCATTTTTATTAAAAAACAAAGCATCTTAAGGACACAAGGTTATACAACGTACATAACAATTCAGTAACTTCAGCCTTTTTTAACAGACTCAACAGTGCTTTCATGGACAAACGAGAAATAAAAAAGTCCAACTACTGAGAAGTAGTTTCAAAAAGACTGATTCTATTCACACTCCTTAAAAAAATACTATTGTAAGCTATTTTATTCAGTGGCTTTATTATGGAAGGTTGATGTGTAGGTCCTGTCATAAGCAGGGTGTTGGTTGGGACTCTTGTTTAGAAGGGGTTCTAACAGAAGGGGGTGCTGTCGAGAGTAAAGTTTGGAAGTGTGAAGGAAAATAAAGGGGTGTGATGTCCCGATTCAATATCCATCTCTCGTATTCTTTTTCGGCTGAGGCCTGACAGTATAAAAGAACAAAACGCTCAGCTACGCTATTAAGGAGTGTGAGAAGACGGCACTCTTTTTTTTTTTGCCCAGGCAAAGGCCTGCGACCCACTGACAACAAGTCCGTGACCCAAACTTGGAAATTGCTGATATAATGTAGTGCTGTAGGGCTAGTATAATTCTTAAAATTAAAGTACAAAAAACATTCTGTACCATCAAAAATACAAACCTCTACAGCAATGTGGACCTGCTCGCATGCTGCAGGTTTAGAGGTGCTCCTCTTGTCTGGTATCAGTGGAGGGGGCAGGGTGTAGTTTTGGTGATAGTAAGTGTATGCCCATGTGGAGTTACCCATCACCACCTCCTCCTGATAGAAAACCTCATGAGACTCATTCATCTTTACTGTGGCTCTGGTCCAAGTCACTGCTGCTCTATTTTGAAAGGCATTTTTCAAGCAGGCTGCAAAGAAACAAATGTCAAAGTTAGTGGCATCATAGTTCAAATAATGGTCTTCATGTGGAATATGTGATCTTAGTTTTGACTGCAAAGCTCAGATATGATGTTTTTCTCCCCACTTCATTTGTCAACCAAGTTCAAAACAACATAAAACCTTCACTCACTAATTACTTACAAAACTACTTCTAAGTTGACATGGTGAACTTGTGTCTTGTACCCCTCTAGGGTCACATAAAGTGACTCTTTGGACTTGTGTGGTTCTTATTATTTTTGATATCACTTACTTTAGGACCTCTTGGTTCTTTTGCTTGCTATCTTAGTTTTGTTTCCTCACTTTTGGGATTATCTGCCCCACCCTGATGTGTTTCTCCTGTGTTTTTATCCCTGCAAAATACACAAGGGGGATGTATATTAAGTCTTGTTTGTGTCCCAAGTCAGGGGGCAGAGGACATGTTCTACTCCAACTATGAAGGCTGAACAAAACAGTCTATGGACAATCTCCTTTTTGGGTTTTTGGCTTGTCACCAACGCTAATCCTGATATGTGAAATATATAGCTCTTTCAACACCACACAATGAATCCTGTGATAGGTTTGCCTGAGAGGGATCCACCTATTGGATCTTGGTTGCTCTAGAACGGAAAGACTCATTTGTTGGCTGTGTTTGTCGGAGCCTTTGATTTGGGAAAGCCTAATTACACCACTGAGACACAATCAGTCTTCAATTTAAGTCTTGGTTCGATGCAGCCCCTGATTTGGGACACAGCTTCTGTGCTCCCACTCTTCTTTGTCAAATCGTCTTTTTTTTCCAATTTTTTTTATTGAGGATTAAGGGCAGAAGATGTCACATCTTGTTAAAGCTGTATGAGACAATATTTGATTTGTGAATATGGGCTAAACAAATAACATTGGATTGAATTTGATTGATTAATGTTTCATATAATATTTCTTAGTTTGGATGTTGTGCCTGCCTATGTGAGCACCTGCAAATTGATTGATTTACATTAATTCAATATTCTTCTCTGCACCTGCCTGCCTTCATCCTGCATACTTGGTCCCTGAAAACATTACCTTTTCAACTTGTTGACAAACAGTTGCCTATTTACACATCCTAAAGATTAGAACATAAAAAGGTAATTACTGATTCTCTTGTAGCAATGTGGTTGATTTTCACTGAGTCCTACAGTAAATATATTTTAGCCACCAGATGCTCAGTTAGTCTGCAAGCTGCATCTCAAAAAGTTAGAGCTTTGGAAATGTTTGGAGAGAACCAAGAATAAAAGCAATGCTTTATCCTAAATATTTTTAGGAAGCATATTTATTAAGTGTGCTTAGATAAAAAAAAATTAAGTCAGAGTGTTGTAATTCATTAACAAAACAAAACTTCACATGATGGGAGTTAACAGATTGTTTGTTATTATGAGATCTATCTAGGTCGATTCAATCTGACTGCTCTTCTTCAGTCATGTAGAACTAGAAATCCCTCCCGGGCAAATGCTCGGAACAATATATTCAAAGCCCGTTTTAGCATGACAGCAGGAGCAAGTGTGTAGGGACTATTTCACATGGATCAATCCTCTCTTTTGTTTTACTGTCAGTGCATAATCATACAGATTTATTTCCATATCTGTCTCTCTGCAAAGTGATATGCAAAGCAAAAAAGTCATGGAACATTCTTATGTGAACAAAGTCCAAGTTATATAAATGGCTCCTAATATTTAAGTGTAATAATCAAGTGACAATGCCTTATCATGATTTATTGTGGGTGGCTGTAGGGCATTAATGGCCTTTACAAGATTATTCAAAACGGAACGGCAATGGGAAGAATTTAGTCTCAGCTGATCAAACATGATGACATCAAAGTTAGTTTTGACCATTCCGATATGGTTATGAAAGAAAGGGGTTAAAAAGGCCCTGACACCCCTGTGGGAACTGAGAGGGACACAAAAAAGCCTCAGTGTTTAGGACCAACAGCTGATAAGATTTGATAAGATCAAATCTGAAAGATGAGTGTTAACTCTCCCCTGCAGGCAAATGCTGCCATCAAACCCACCCTTCCAACCTAAACTCATGATCAGACTACTGAACAAACACTCCAGTGACCTCAAATGATTATTTTCTAGTGGCATTTGTAATTGCATATCATTTTCCAAAATTTTGAAAAGTTTCTGTGATGAACATGTGGACACGATGTAAGCCGGTACATCAGTCTGTGATAAATCGTGTTTTGTTCTGATAATTTGTTGTAAAATGTGCATTAAGGCTTAATTCCAATAGGATTACCTGAGAGAATGTGAAATTGATGTAACAGGTGCACTTTTGAACACACAAAACGACTCTTGCAAGTTTCCATTGTTGTTACAAAGTGGTGTTTTGACTTTACAAAGGGAGCAGAACACACACATCTGACTTTGATGGCAGGACAAAATGAAACTCTTGTCAGCCGGTAAGTTGCAGCTTAATTATGGTTAAATGATCTGTATTGATATATAGATATATATATATATATATATATATATATATATATATATATATATATATATATATATTGCATTGCAAGATATAAAAATGAGTGTCTCTTGCCAACAGTTAAACACGGAGGGGGTAGTATTATGGTGTGGGGTGCCATTTCAGCCTCAGTAACAGATGACTTAGTGAAAATTGATGGCACAATGCATAAGAAAGTATACCACAACATTCTGGTGAGGCACGGAGTACCATCTGGGAGTCGTCTTATTGGGCCTGGATTTATTTTCCAAGAGGACAATGACCCTAAACATTCTTCTAACTATTGCCGGCACTTCTGCGACAGAAGGAATCTGCTGGAACATTGAAAATGATGGACTGGCCCCCTCAAAATCCAGACCTGAAACCCATCGAGCAAATTCGTGGCGAGTTGGAAAATAAACTGGACAAATCTATTGTACATTCAAAGGTAAGCCTTTGGCTTGAGTTGCAGAAGGCATTGGATAAAATTAGTGTTGAAGTTCTCAGGAAATATATTGACACTATGCCAGAGAGATGTGCTGCTGTAATTGCTGCAAAAGGTGGACGTACCAAATATTAAAGTTAAAAGTGGATAAAAACAGTAAGACTCACTTTATCTGTTAAAGTGAGTCTTGACTGAGGGCCCTCGTCTGTGTGGTAACGGCTGGGTTTGTCAGCAGGACAACGCTCCAATTCACAATGCCCGTCTGACCAAGACTTTTTTCCAGGAGAATAACATCACTCTTTTGGACCATCCTGCGTGTTCCCCTGATCTTAATCCAATTGAGAACATTTGGGGATGGATGGCAAGGTAAGTTTACAAAAATGGACTTCAGTTCCAGACAGTGGATGCCCTTCGTGAAGCCATCTTCACCACTTGGCGCAACATTCGCACTAGCCTTTTGGAAACACTTGCATCGAGCATGCCAAAACGAATTTTTGAAGTGATCAACAATAATGGTGGAACTACTCATTACTGAGTCAGTTTTTGACACTTTAATTTCTGTTTTAGGAGGTTTTTTTTTTTTTCTTAGCTGTGGTCTTAAACTTTTGATCAGCTGATGAACAGCCTACTTCAGTTAAATTGTTGTTTTCAATAAATTGCCTGCTCACAACTTTTGGGCTCTTGTTCCCATTTCTTCTTTTTGCATTTTGAAACTCTATTTAGAACCTTCCTGAGATTCAACAGTGCAAAATGCAAATTCATGCAATTTTTTAACTGGTCTTAAGATTTTGATCAGGAGTGTATATATCTTTTCTAGTCTTTATTTATACTCAAAGCACTTTACAGTACAGGTCATTGACATTCACCCATTCACACTTTGGGTCCGGTATCTTGCCGAAGGTAACATGGGTGAGGACAGGAACCGATGACCTTATGGTTGGAGGACGACCACAGTCGCCCCTTAACTATTGCTAAGATCGCTAAGATCAGGGGTGTCCAAACTTTTTGCAAAGAGGGCCAGATTTAAAAAAGTAAAGAGGCCCGGGGGCCAATATTTTCTTCTGATGTTTTTTAACCACAAAGGTTGCATGCAAATATACACTGCTATAGAACAATAAATAAAAATAAAAATTCTGTATGCTATACAGACTCACTGTGCTGTACCTTGTGTACTCTAATGACGGGAAGGACACGACATGACAGGTACTGCAGACAATAGCTGCAGCTCGCTTTATTGCCCAAAACATTTATATCTGGAGACTCAGATAACATTGAACTATATACAGTGCCTTGCATAAGTATTCACCCCCCTTGGACTTTTCCCCATTATGTACTGTTACTAACTGGAATTCAAATAGACTTAAATAAACTTTTTCCCGTTTGATCAACAAAACATGCATAGTACTTTGGAGGTGCAAAATAAATGTTATTGTGACACAAACAATAATGAGAACAAAAAAGTTGACATCTGTTGGGTGCATAAGTATTCACCCCCCTGTGTCAATACTTGGTAGAACCCCCTTTCGCTGCAATTACAGCTGCAAGTCTTTTGGGGTATGTCTCTACCAGCTTTGCACATCTAGAGATGGAAAGGTTTGTCCATTCTTCTTGGCAAAAAAGATGAAGCTCAGTCAGATTGGATGGAGACCGTCTGTGAACCGCAATCTTCAAGTCTTGCCATAGATTCTCTATTGGATTGAGGTCTGGGCTTTGACTGGGCCATTTTAAGACATTAACATTCTTTAATCCAAACCATTACTTTGTAGCTCTGGCTGTATGTTTAGGGTCATTGTCCTGCTGGAAGATGAACCTCCGCCCCAGTCTCAAGTCTTTTGCAGACTGCATCAGATTTTCTTCAAGGATTTCCCTGTATTTGGCTCCATCCATCTTTCCCTCTATTCTGACCCTATACTTTCCCTGTACCTGCTGAAGAGAAGCATCCCCACAGCATGATGCTACCACCACCATGTTTCACTGTTGGGATGGTGTGCTCAGGGTGATGGGCAGTGTTGGGTTTTCGCCACACATAGCGTTTTGCATTGAGGCCAAAAAGTTCAATTTTGGTCTCATCTGACCAGAGCACCTTCTTCCACATGTTTGCTGTGTCATGGCTATGGCTTCTGGCAAACTCCAAACGGGATTTTTTATGGATCCCTTTCAACAATGGCTTTCTTCTTGCCACTCTTCCATAAAGGCCAGATTTGTGGAGTAGACGACTAATAGTTGTCCTGTGGACAGATTCTCCCACCTCAGCTGTGGATCTCTGCAACTCCTCCAGAGTAACCATGGGCCTCCTGGTTGCTTCTCTGATTAATTTTCTCCTTGTCCGACTCTTCAGTTTGGGTGGACGGCCTCCTCTTGGTAGGTTTGCGGTTGTGCCATATTCTTTCCATTTTCTTATGATGGATTTTATGGTGCTCAGAGAGATGTTCAAAGCTCTGGATATTTTTTTATAACCTAACCCTGCTTCATATTTCTCCACAACTTTATCCCTGACCTGTTTGGTGAGCTCCTTGGTCTTCATGATGCTGTTTGTTCAGTAATGATCTCCAACAAACTCTGAGTCCGTCACAGAACAGGTGTATTTATACTGAGATAGACAGGTGACAGGAGATTTTACAGCAGACAGGTGGACCCTATTTACTAAATATGTGACTTGCAAATGTGACTTGTGAATGCAAATATGTTGAGCCGAATAAGCTCTGCATTTTCTTGGCAAATGTTCGCATTTCTCGAAATCTGCCTTTATCCAGCTGCCCGTAAAAGTCAAGTTTGGCGTGACACTCATCGTCACACTGCAGTTCAATGAGCTCCAGCTGCAGCTGTGGAGGAGCATCATCAGGGTCCACGGAGAAGGGAGAAGAAAAAAGCAACATGTCCTTTTCAATAACTGCAAAATCCTGAAAGCGTTTGTTGAATTCCACAGAAAGAGATGCGATAGCTGTTGCATAACTCTTCATTTGCACACCAATGTTGTCCTGTGGGAAACTGTCAATAACCTCTTTCAAAGCTGTGAAGTGCGCGGTGCAGGGCTCTGCTTGGGAGAAGTGTCTTTGGAAAAGTTGCAGTTTTGTTCTAAAGGCCTTGATGTGAGCGTATAGCTGGCTCACCACTGCATCTCGTCCTTGAAGCTTAACATTCAGCCCATTCAGATGCTTCGTTATGTCAACCAAAAAAGCCAAATCAGCCAGCCATATAGGGTCGGACAATTCTTCCATCGGCTGCCCCTTTTCACCTAAAAACATTCAAATTTCCTCTCTGAGAGAGAAAAATCTCTGCATTGCGGACCCCCGACTTAGCCACCTCACATCATTGTGATAAATTACATCTCCATATTCAGCTTGGATGTCAAGCAAGAACTGCTGAAACTGTCGGTGGTGAAGAGCTTTAGCGCGAATAGAATTGATTGCCTTTACAACTGGTTTCATAACATGATCACATTTGAGATGTTTGGCACAGAGAGCCTGCTGGTGAATTATACAGTGGAGTTTTATAGCGTTACCTCCTTCTTCGCTGACTTTATTGCGGATCAGTGTGGACAATCCACGTTGCTCACCAGTCATGGCAGGCGCACCATCGGTAATGATACCAGAAACTTTACTCCACGGTAGTTTCATATCATCCACAGCTGAACAAAGAGAAGCGAATAGATCCGTTCCTCTAGTTTGGTCCTTAAGGCTTTGGAGGTCAAGCAGCTCCTCTGTTACTTTCATGTGGTCGTCAACTCCTCTTAAAAAAATCAAGAGTTGGGCCGTGTCAGAAACATCGGTGCTTTCATCGCAGGCTAATGAGAAATAATCAAAAGTCACTCCCCTGTCCCTCAGTTGTCTCTGAATATCTGACGATATGTCCTCGACTCTCCGTGCCACAGTGTTACGTGCCAGGCAAACATTCATAAATTCTTGCTTCTTCTCGGGGCAAATGTTCTCCACCATTTTCATGACACAGTCCTTGATAAATGTACCTTCACTAAAAGCTTTGCCATGTTTAGCTATTAACAAGGCCACTTCGTAGCTTGCTGTGGTGATATTTTCATTTGACTCACGGGCCGTGTGAAGAATCTCTGTTGTGTTGCTAGAGCAGTTTGCAGGTGCTTCACTTTTTCAGCACGGTCACTCCCTGTTAGCTTGTCATATTTTTCAGCATGTTTCGTCTGGTAGTGTCTCTTTACGTTGAACTCCTTAAACAAAGCAACCTTCTCTTCACAAATGAGACAAATACAATTGCCTCGAGTTTCTGTGAAAAAGTATTCGAACTCCCATCTCTCTTGAAAGCGGCGGCCCTCGGTGTCAACTTTCCTCTTCTTCGGTGCGTTTGCCATGGTAGAAATGAGCGGAGATGTGAGCGCTGCAAGGAAACAGATCCCCAGCCTGATTGCAGAGACTGCAATAATGTGATGCTGCCCCAATGTGGTGAAAAGAGGAATTACACTTTAAAAATGTATGATTTATTTTTTCATACAACGGGCCACATTTCATTATATTTTTAGAATATGCCGCGGGCCAATACAAAATGGATCGCGGGCCGCAGTTGGCCCGCGGGCCGGACTTTGGACACCCCTCGCTAAGATAAACAATATAACCTCCTCACGCATGGCCAACTTGTGCTTTTGATATCGTTGGAGCCAGTCTGGGCAGTAATGATGGTAATTTAAGGCGAGCTATTGCGACATCACTCAACCGATCAGTTATTATGAGGTCTCAATCTTGCTTTTTATAGTTTACAGTATGGTTTTATGCATCCAATAATTTAAACCAAACTTACACTTGAATATACAGTACCAGTCAAGAGTTTGGACACACCTTCTCATTCAATGGTTTTTCTTTATTTTTCTTTCTGTTTATATTGCAGATTAATACTGAAGACATCCAAAATATTAAGGAACAAATATGGAAATATGTGGTAAACAAAAAAAAAGCTTAACAAACCAGAATATGTTTTATATTTTATATACTTCACAGTAGCCACATTTTGCTTTGATGACAGCTTTGCACACTCTTGGCATTCTTCAATCAGCTTTATGAGGTAGTCACCTGGGGTCTGATTTATAATCGTGAGTACGCACAAAACGGGGCCTGAAACGTGCGTACACCACTTCTCACGCAAACGTTGGGATTTATAAAAACAAACTTGACGGGAAAAATTTGCATATTTCTCCGCAAACTCTGTTCCGCAAAAATCTAAATAAATAAATAAATAGTGCCGGGACAGTGGTGCAGCGATCTGTGTGATGTGTGCACGTGAATGGAAGGATGAGGAAGAAGAGAGGGTTCAGCGATGTCTGATCAGCTGATATAGATTCTATTGATCTGTGATCTGTGATCTTTTTTTTACTTCAGGCTCCGTACTTTCTCTCATCTTCACTCTCACACATTGTGTTATCCACAGCAGCGGCAGAGTATCAGTATATTTCCTTTATTAGTGACATCACTGCTGTCCCATAAAGTCACTCTTCACCTCCACCTCAATAACAAACACCTTGATGTCAGTGTCAGAAAGTTTAGCTTCCTCTTCTAATCGCTTGATGCCGTGACTCCGTCAGGACTCACGATGGAAACCCATGGATCAGAAGCATGATTTAATATTTGTGCAAACATGCACTGATTTATAAATGAGACCCCTGGAATGGTTTTCCAACCGTCTTGAAGTGTTCCAGGAGATGCTGAGCACTTATCGGCTTCATTCTAGCCAGTGTAGCGTCGCTACACTGGCTAGAATAATATATAGCGCCTTTTTACCTTAAAGAGCTGTTAATACCTTATCAACCCACTAGAGCACTCCGCTCCCAGAATTCAGGCCTACTTGACGTCCGTAACGTCAAAGAGCAAGATTCTGTCAACTTTAATCGATAAATCCTTAAAATCTTTGGGGGCTTGAATATTTCTGATTGCAACTGTATATCGTGTAGGCTGATCATAGTGGAAATGGCGGATCCTGTGTCGCGTTGGCATCAGATACTGGCGGTGGACCAGGACCGCGGCAGCGGCTCATGATGGATCCTAATAAGTGGCAGTGGATAATGATTGTGGATTAAAGTGGCATCTGATCTGGATGGTGGATCATGATCCTGCTGGTTGCTGACCATAGGCTATGATTGCAGCCGGACTGCTTGACATATCGTGTTGAAGTTATCCTTCAAGATGTTTACCATCATCAATGCTGCTAAAAACTTGAATCTTGATGATGTTTTCCTACACGTGGCATCTATTGCACTTCTGTCAGTCCTGGGAGAGGGATCCCTCACATGTGGCTCTCTCTGAGGTTTCTACGTATTTTTACCCTGTAAAAGGGTTTTTAGTAGTTTTTCCTTACTCTTGCTGAGGGTTAAGGACAGAGGATGTCACACCATGTTAAAGCCCTATGAGACGAATTGTGATTTGTGAATATGGGCTATACGAATCAAATTTGATTGATTGATTGATTCTGTGGTCCAACTCATCCCAGACCATCTCATTTGGGTTTAGGTCGGGTGGTTGTGGAGGCCAGGTCATCTGACGCAGCACTCCATCACTCTTTTCTTGGTCAAATAGCCCTGACATAGCCTTGAGGTGTGATTAGGGTCATTGTCCTGTTGAAATACAAATGCTGGTGTAACTAAGCGCAAACCAGATGGGATGGCATGGCGCTGCAGAATGCTGTTGTAGCCATGCTGGTTAAGTATTCCTTGAATTTTGAATAAATCACCAACAGTATCACCAGCAAATTTGGATTCATCAGACCAAAGTACAGATTTCCACTGGTTTAATGTCCATTCCTTGTGTTTCTTGTCCCAAGCAAGTCTCTTCTTCTTGTTGTTCTTCCTCAGTAGTGACTTCTTTGCAGCAATTTGACCATGAAGGCCTGATTCACGCAGTCTCCCCTGGACAGCTGATGTTCAGATGTGTCTGCTAATTGAACTCTGCGAAGCATTTATGTTGCCTCTATTCTGAGTTGCTGTTAATTTGTAGTTTCTGAGGCTGGTAACTCTAATGAATTTATGCTCAGCAGCAGAGGGAATTATTGGTCTTCCTGGCGATCCTCATGAGAGCCAGTTTCATGATAGCGTTTGATGGTTTTCGCGACTGAACTTGGGGATACATTCAAAGTTCTTGAAATTTTCCAGATTTACTGACCTTCCTGTATTAAAGTAATGATGGACTGTCGTTTCTCTTTACTTAGTTGAGTGGTTCTTGCCATAATATGGAATAGAACTTTAGTCGAATAGGCCTATTCACTGTATAGAACTGTGCACCAACCCTGCCTCTGCACAACACAACTGATGGTCTCAAACACATTAAAAAGGCAAGAAATTCCACAAATTAACTCTTGACAAGGCAAACCTGTTAATTGAAAACGATTGCAGGTGACTACCTCATGAAGTGGATTGAAAGAAGGCCAAGAGTGTGCATAGCTGTCATCAAAGCAAAAGGTGGCTACTTTGAAGGATCTAAGATATAAAATATATTCTGGTTTGTCTAACACTTTCTTGTTTACCACATAATTCCATATGTGTTCCTTCATAGTTTTGATGTCTTCAATATTAAATATTAAACCGCACGTAACTCTTTAACTATATATACTGTTTTGTTTTTTTATATTGTTATACTGTTCAATATTGTGTTTTTTAATTTGTTGTTTGTAAAGTGCACCAACCACACCAAGGCAATTTCTTGTATGTGCAAATATATATGGCAATAAAAAGAATTCTGATTCTGATTCTGAATGTACAAAGAAAGAAAAAAAAAAAAACATTGATTGGAAGCAGTGTCCAAACTTTAGACTGGCACTGTACATCATCATAATAAGGACGGACATAAAATTACAGAAATCCACTGACATCGAGCTGGTGGGATTATTGACCAAAGCCCCTGCTGGTCACCAAAGGGGCGATAGAGATGAATGGCTTCATGTCACTTTAATGTGGGATTGTTATGTCATGATACCACAAAATAAATGTGTGTAACATAAGCTAAAGTTAAGTAGCTAATGCAATTTTTTGGGTTTAGTTTTTTATTTAATGTAGGCCTTTGGCTTATTTGACATGACACAACAAAATGATGCTGAAGACTCCCTTTCTCAGATTCTACAGGTAACTCTGACTCCACTATGCCAAAACAAGAACTATTATTATTCTGCTGCATTAGACACACTGAAACAGTGGTCACCGGAAATGGAAATGTTACCTGAGGAAAATAGAAAATGAAAAATCTAGATGGTTTGAATTTGAGCTAGTGGAAGATAGATAGAATGTTATTCTCTTAGTATTGTAACGGATTGGGTTTATGTTTACGTGCGTTTTTGACGTTGTTCAGTAAAACACTGTGTTCAAGGAGTGTTCTGATATCCTGGGGTTAGTGAAGGGGTCGGGGTGGGACATGTGATCGTTTTGGACCAATATGATGGGGTTGTTTGGGGAAGACAGTCTCTCATTGGCTGGTTGTGTTGGGGAGCAGGAGTCAATGAGGAAGTGAAGGTTGTTGTTGATGGTACGGGTGACGGAGTGAAGCGATACATGACATGTTCGTGTAAAGATTAATAAAAGTGTTAAACGACAAAGAAGTTCCTTCTCCTCTGTAAGCGAGGACGCTACAGTATATAATTGGATGTTAAATAAAAATTATAAAGATTTATTGTAAAATAGGACCTTTTCCGACCAGCAGAATTTGAAAGTAAAATCTATTGACTTATATTTTTCTGACTCTAATAATAAACTTTTGTTGCTTCATATATATATTACATTGATATAAACCTGATTTTGCATTCTATTATTTGTAACATTTTATTCTCATGCTGAATGCCTGTCATCAGCTCATGCTAAGCATCTCTTGCTTTGATCAACATGGACTGCATGAACTGTGAACAACACTGAGATCTCAGTTTGCAGTTGATCCCATGATGTGACTGACTCCAATGAGAATGACATGGATGATAGCAAAAAGCGATGGTTATCAGCTATTTATCAAAGCTTGCCATTGGTAATCTATCAAAGACATTGGATTCTATTGATTGAGTGCATGGTCTTAATCGCATTGGTACAAGTGCATTTCGGGCATGTCCAGATGCACTTTTTCTAGTTTAATGCTAGAGACATGATTCAAAAGGGTTGTTTTTAGTCTCTTATTCGTGTTTGTTTTTAGGGTGAAACATGCAATAAACCTCTCATACTGCTCTCAGCCCCTTTAAAAGCTAGGTACACTTCCACCTTGGTGGATTGACAGTATAAGGACGGATTTTCC